>NC_089822.1:265927851-266065415 GCF_035046505.1 Tiliqua scincoides
ACTGTGCAGTGAGGCTGTTTCTGCAGAGGTGGACGCCACTGAGGAATTTGTAGGACTCCTACTTAAAATCATCGTGGAGAAAGGGTACCAGCCTGAGCAGGTGTTCAACACCGATGAAGCGGGCTTGCTTTACAAGCAAACAGGCAGTCGTACCTACATTTCAAAAAATGTCGTCGAAGCACATGGCTGTAAGGCATTCAAAGATCGGGCGACCTTGCTTTTCTGTGTGAATGCCAGAGGTGACTTCAAAGGCAAACCTTTGATGGTGTACAGGTCCAAAAAACCCCGTGCCCTGAAAGAAAAGAATATGGACCACCTGCCAGTCACTTGGAAATGGAACCCTAAAGCCTGGATGACTGCCGAGATTTTTAGGGACTGGTTCAACAACCACTTCGTCCCTGTGGTCAAGCAATACCTTGCACAAAAGAACCTTGTGTTCAAAGTTCTCCTGATACTGGACAATGCACCTGCTCACATTTGTCTGGATCTTGAAAGTGCCCACCCAAATGTTGAAGTCCTGTTCATGCCCCCAAACGTCACTTCTGCCCTCCAGCCAATGCAGCAGGGCATTATTAAGGCTTTCAAAAGCCATTATACCCAGGAGCTGTACTGTAGTGCGTGCCAGCATTTGGATGCAAACCCTGGCTCCACGATGATGGTCTTCTGGAAGTCCATCACCATCCGTGACGTGTTAGACTACGTGAAAGTAGCATGGGAGAAAGTTTCTCAGGCTACAGTAAACAACTGTTGGGGGAAAGCCTGGCCGCAGTGTGTTGCCAATTTCAGAGGCTTTAAAGGTGTCGACGCACAAATTAAAAAGAACGTGCAAGCTATCGTGAGCTTGGCATGAAGGATCGGTGGCGATGGCTTTGACGACATGCAGGAGGAGGATGTTGCTGAAATTTTGACGCAACCTGCCATCGAGTTTACCAGTGAGGAGTTGGATGCTATGGCTAAGGAGGGCTGTCAAGACAGCGATGAAGAGGAGGACGAGGAGGACGATAAGGAAGGTGCTCCGAAAATTGTCCCGCTCAGCATAGGAAAACTTGAGAAGTGGGCTTCGTTGTTAGACCAGGTTTCCAGGGATATCCAGGAGTCGGATCCTTTGGTGGAACGCAGCCTCCAATTTAAACGCCAACTTGAGGGCGCATTTCATTCATACGCCAAGCTATTAAAAGAATTGCGCAGGAAGTCACAGCAAACAGCGCTGTCGGAGTTCTTTACACCCGTGAGAAGGAAGGAATCGCCATCCCCACAACCTTCAACAAGTCAAGGGGTAGCCAGCAGGGGGGAGGAAGCACTGGATGTTGGAGATGTTGAGCTGCCCTCGCTATCCCCCAGTCCATAGAGTTCAAGGTAAGATTCATAAAGTTCACATAGTGTATAGCAGGGGTGTCCAAAGTTTTTGGCTGGAGGGTCACATCATCTCTCTGACACTGTGTCGGGGGCCGGAAAAAAAAGAATTAATTTACATTTAAAATTTGAATAAATTTGCATAAGTTTACATAAATGAATATATTAAAGATGAACTTATATGACTGAATGAAGGTCTTGCAATAGCTCAAGGCCTATACAAGGCCTTGCACAAAGCAAGACTGGCCTCTCCTTTGCTGCCTCTGCTGCATCACAGACATGAAACAGCAAGCAGTGGAGGGAACCCTCATCCCACAGCTCACGCAAGAGGTCAAACAGTCACTCTCACGCTGAGAGCAGTTGCATTGGGCCAGTGCGGGCTCCAACAAATCTCTGGAGGGTCAAAAGCTCATTGGAGACTGGGGGCTCCCTGAGGGTTGCATTGAGAAGCCTCAAGGGCCGCATGTGGCCCCAGGGCCGGGGTTTGGGCACCCCTGGTGTATAGCAAAGAGGGTCTGTGGCACCTAACCTCATTTTTTCCATAGGATCAATGATTCAGTAACTGCAGTTTCCATGATCATGGGAATTTCCAGGAACTTAGCCCTAGCAGATAATAAGACTTGACTGTATTTGTATTTTATATAGCTGTTTATCATATTTTAAATTATGTTTTCTTAAGAAATGCGCTGCTCTGAGTTATGGAAAAGCGATGTAAAAATCTTTTAAGTAAATGAATTTCTTCACAGAATGTATAGCAAATACTGGCTGCCATGGAATGTAGTGATGGCCACTGATATGATGGCTTCAGAAAGGGGATTAGGC
The DNA here is from genome assembly GCF_035046505.1 of Tiliqua scincoides. NCBI lineage: Eukaryota > Metazoa > Chordata > Lepidosauria > Squamata > Scincidae > Tiliqua > Tiliqua scincoides. The sequence goes on from NC_089822.1 coordinate 265,930,027, forward strand.
AAATTTGTGAAGGTCAGGCCTATCAGTGTGCATTGGTTAAGGGCCCAATCCTACACAGTGAGTGCCGGCTCACCGCCAGCGTACACTGTCACAAACATGCCATAAGGTAGAGCACTGGTGAGAGCACCGGTGGAGCACTGGTGCTAGCCCAACGATGGCTGGAACTGGGCTAGTGCTCTGCCGCTTGTGCGGACCGCCGGGCAATGGAGAGTAGGTGGGGGTGTGGGGAGAGTGGGGAGGAAGCATTCTGGGGTGGGGGGAGCGAGCGGGGCGGGAGGGAGGCAGGGCCGGTGGAACTTCTATGCTGACCTTTGTGTCGTTGTAGACTTGAGTAGCCCCATTGTGGGGCTACTTGCCTTACCTTGGGGGATGAAAGTCCCCTTCTCCCGAGGAGCTGGCGGCAGCTGCATGGGGTGCGCTGAATGCAGCGGCGGCCATTTTCAGCATCACTGCAGCCCCGTGCGCTGGGCAGCTCAGGATTGGGCTGCCCATCATTTCAGCCAAACGTTGCAACAGGGACCAAATGTGTAAGCCTGTGGGCCAGGTAAAAACGGGGTATAAACATAGCTCAGCAGACCCTCCTGTAGGCAGAGAAAGTCCAACGCTAAAACTTGGGGGGCTTAAGAGCAGGGGGAGGCCTGTTGACTTTCTGCCTTGCTTGTCAATTTCTTGGAATCATCTGATTGACCAAGAGAAATGGGATCCTTGGTCTAATCCTGCAACGCTGTTATATACTTTAAAGTCCTTGCGAGGGGCCTAGTGGCCTGCGGGTAGTGATGGTCATGGAGGCACATGGCGGGGGGATGGCTAGACTGTGAGCAGCACAGTCTGCCTGAGTGAGGAGTTGCTCAGACTGAGGACTGTCCTGGGCTGCAGTCAGTTGTTTGGCTTACCATGATTTAAGAACATAATCTTGAGACACACATACTTATGAACAGGAGCAAGGACAAGGTTTTGTGGCATCCAAGTTGTTTTGCTCCTTTGGCTAATTGTCCCTAGGCATGGGGAGGGGCAATTAGCTGCCAAGGAGCAATAAGACAAACTGAGATAAATAACTATGAGAGAAAGGCAGCCAGTTTCCTGGCAGTCCCACCCTCATTTTAAACTGGCTTACTCAGGAGTAATTTATAATGACATTGATGGCTTCTCTTTAAATATGTTGTTGCTCAGAGATGTAACTGTCCTTGGAAAAATTATGTAAAGAATACTAGAGACCCAGAGTAGTGCACTGATTAGTGTAGGAGAAGGTAGACAAGGGCTGGAGCCCCCACTCATCTGTGAAGTTCAAGAGATGGTCCTGGAAGGGGGGCCTGTCAGCCCAACATACCTCACAGTGTTCTTGAGAGGATAAAATGGAAAAGTTGCCATTTGATTTCTTAGTCCCCAAAATAATCACCCTCCCTCTCTCTTTCATTTTCATAATTTTTTCCCTCTTTCTCTGGGACAGGAAAAAACACTTTGCTGGAATCAATTGTATCTGGGCATCTTGAGAAGAGCCTTCACTGGAGAGGTATGGAATGAGTGCAGTCTCAAAAGGCCTTACTGGGAAAGCATACTGGAAATGCTTCCCTCATTGCTGAGATCTATGAACATGAATGTAAATCCCAGAATGGGCAGGAAAAGCTGCTGACAAAGCAAAGGAGAAAATTTGGTGTGTGCCTGGAAAGTGGTCAGAATTTTAACACCACACTGCTAGGGCAGAAAGCTACATGTGCATGGACTGTGGGAAGAGTTTCCAAAGAAAGTCTAAATTCACTCAACGCCATCAAGTCCATACGTGAGGAAGGCTTTTTGAATGCTCAGTGTGTAGGAAAAGCTTCCAAAGGAAGGATAATCTTGTACATCAGAGAAACCACACTGAAATCAGACCCTATGAGTGTCCTTGGTGTGGAAGAATCTTAAACTAAGACACCAAAGAATCCACACAGCAGAAAAAGCCCAAAATGCAGCAAAAGTGTATCGGTGTGCAAAGTGTGGGAAAAACTTCAAATTGAAGGAGTTATCTGCAGACCCCATCAGAGAATGCAAAAAGAAAAAGCACCTTATGGATGTCTGGAATGTGGGAAAAGATTTTGTTGGGAGGAACATCTTACTGCACACAAATAACCCACACTGGGGAGAGACCTTACGAGTGTCTAGATTATGGGAGAACCTTCAGTACACTGAAAAACCATCAGAGAATCTACACAGGAGAGAAAATGTATGAGTGTCCTGATAGTGGGAAGTGCTTTCAACAGAAGGAATATTCTCAGGCACATCAGAGAATCCACACAGGAGAGGGGAGTGTGGAAAATCTTTTCCCTATAAGGGGACAGTTTTGACACATCAGAGAACCCATTCTGGAAAATACCCTTTCCGTGGCCTGCTTGTGGTAGAACCTTCTGTGAAAGAAATACATTGAAAAGGCATGACTCCACACAGGAGACTCCACACAGGAGAGAAGCCATATGAATGCCCTTGAGTGTGGAAAAAGGTTCCCACAATATGACTTGCTTGTTGATCACCAGAGAATGCACAAGAGAGAGAAGCCCTTCCAGTGTCTGGCATGTGGAAAAACATTCTGGAGGAGGAATATGTTGACCTCACACTGCAGAACCCTCAAAAGAGGAGAATATTATGAGAGTATTATAAAAGAGGGAGAGACCTTACGAGTGTCTAGATTATGGGAGAACCTTCAGTACACTGAAAAACCATCAGAGAATCCACACAGGAGAGAAATATTATGAAAGCTCTGAATGTGGAAAGAGCCTTCAGACTAAAGAAAATCCAGATACACACAATCAAATACAGTGACTCAGGTTTGGATGAATTTTCCACTGACCCAATTTTCTGGTTGGGAAGCAAAGTTTGTGAAGTAATGAATAATGTTAAAGACCGGATAATGCCAACTCAAGGGAAACAAATTATTAAGTTATGCTGTCTTTTGATTTCATATGAGTTTCATATTTTGTGTTTTAAAGTTTCTATATTATGCTGTGGTTTTGATCCACTGAACATATCTTGAGCTGCTGTGAGAACCCTTTGGGCTGGACTGTAAACTAAACTGTTTGAGGAATAAAGTAAATATATATATGAATTTTTCCTGCTCCATCGAACCAAGAGATCAAGCAAGACTTTGGAGACTACAAATGCAGGAAAAGAGGTTCTCAGTGTGCTGGGCCTGGGAAGAACGTGGGGGAGGGGAATTAGCAAAAGTTCTTGAAAATGGGTTTGCACAGGGCTTATAATGTGGCTGCTGTGGCATGGTTTACTATGGTATGGAATATCCTTCATCTATATTACAATGTGTCTCTCTTCTCCCCACAGAGAGGTGACCAATCCAGCTGGCAAACTGTTAAAATGGTTGGCAACCTTCAGTCTCGAAAGACTATGGTATAAGCCTACAGCACCCGGTATTCCCAGGTGGTCTCCCATCTAAGTACTAACCAGCTTGACCCTGCTTAGCTTCTGAGACCAGCCAAGATCAGGCATCTGCAACTGTTAAAATACAGTACAACAATACAAAAGACACATCAAATAAATCATTAAATCTAAATTTAAGCTGGGGGGGGGGGAATCACCTGCTAGAAGTTGGCAACCTTCAGTATCGCGCTCTGAATGGTTGTTCTGGAACAGCGTCTATTGTGCTGAAAAGGCCAATTCGGGAGTGACAATCCCTTCCACACTGGGAGCAAGTGAGGTCTGTCCCTGGTCTGTCTATGGGCCTTCCTTCTTTGCCTCTTTGCCTCAGTCTGTTGGCCAAGTGTCTCTTCAAACTGGGAAAGGCCATGCTGCACAGCCTGCCTCCAAGCAGGCTGCTCAGAGGCAGGGTTTCCCACCTGTTGAGGTCCACTCCTAAGGCCTTCAGATCCCTCTTGCAGATGTCCTTGTATCGCAGCTGTGGTTCACAGTTAGTTGCCCATAGAGACCCACAATCCTTTTCAAGTATATGGACCTGATGGTGGAGGGCGTTTCAAAGCCTCCTAAACCCTGCACTCATCCCAGTAGCTGTGTCAGAGCAGGAATACTCAGGTGTGAGCTAGGGGGCTGTCTCCTCCATAACTGCTGCAGGACCAGAATGGGGAATCATCCATTCTCAAGGTGAACACAAGGGGGAGAGGCGATCTAAACAGGGCTGGGGAAGAGGTTCATGTGTTTGCTTGTAGGAAAGAGTGGTGCTGTACAGGCCCTGCCCCATATCCAACAATGCTCAGGTGGTTGTATGGCATGGAGCATTCTTCCCCAGCAGTCTCCATGTGTTGGCAGGATTGTGCATCAGTAAATAGTCCCTTAACTTTGCTGGGCCGAAACTGCATTGGACTGATAGGCCCACCATCATCGGCTAAAGGCCAGTTTAGCTAAAGGCCACTTCTCTTCCCAAAGAGAAGCTCTTGAGCTTGATGCTGCAGTGGGATTGGAGGTGCATCCTAGTCCTTATAAGACGGTGGCCCTGGAGCTGAGGCTGTGAGTGACCAATGAGTTAAAGAGATGGGCTGTGAGTGACCAATGAGTTGTGGCAATGCCACAAGGAATGACTGTCATGTCACTATGACCATGCAGTCCTCTGTTTCATGGGGATGATGTCAACAGAATGACAGCCATCTTCCCCAGTCTTGTCAAAAGTGCCAGTCATAGGGGAAGTTCTGGGGGGGGGGGGGCACAAGAAGTGGGCTTCTGCTCTACAGAGAACACAGAGTGGATGTTGGCTCTGTAGCAGCCTCTAGAACTTGGCTGGTTGCCTGGAAGCTGAGCCAGGAGGGAGGAAGACAGCAGGTGTTCTTTCAGCAGGCCGGACCAAGAGCCTGGGCTGAAAATCTTGTGCTCTCCACCAGGTCATGCTATGGAAGCCCCACAGCGCCCATCCTTGCACTCTACAGCCTAATCCAATGAACTGCTTCTTATTACACAGGACTGTAGGTCAGGAAAATGATTCTGGAATCTACCTCCTTAACCAAAACCTCCTGTCATGCCAAGGGGACGTTGAACCCCTTTATTTCTTCCAAAGCAGTCGTTCTCAAGTGTTTAGCGTCGGGACCCACTTTTTAGAATGAGAGTCTGTCAGGACCCAGCGGAAGTGCTGTTATGACTGGAAGTGACATCAAACAGGAAAATTTTTAACCGTCTGCCCTGCAGCTTTTCCTCAGAGCCATTGCCTGTTTCCCCCACAATCGTTAGTTCGGTAGTTCCCCCAACTACCATACACCGCACCAAGCTCTCCTTTCCTACAATGCCTCCCTGCTGCTCTCATCCCTTTCCTGCTTCCCAGGTGTGCAACATCCATGTTGTTCCCCACCCTCCCCTGGTGCCATAGTGGGCAGTGCAGAAGGAACCTGATTCCTCCAGCTCCAGATACATTTTCTTGACATCCCCATGTTGCTGAAGGCAGAAGAAAAGCCCTTCTGGATGAGACCAGAAGGACCAGCTAGTCCAACATCCTGCTTCCCACAGTGGCCCACCTGCTGCCCCTGGGAATTCCATAACTGAGGCAGGGCCGTGCGGTGGATGAGAAGGCAGGTGAGGCACAGCATCCCCACAGGAGTCCTTTGAAAGTCACCACCACTATGTGAGGTACTCTAGCACCCTCAACACGTGTTCTGTGAACATCTACAAAGTGAAACTCAACTGAAGATTTGTGCGTTGAGGGTGCTTGGGTGCCCCATGTGGCAGCGGTGCTTTTCAAAGGACTCCAGGGGGGAGGCTCTGACACACCTGGCTTCCCACCCACCACATGTCCCTGAACTGAGGAAGGCCTCTGCAACTGTATTCTGAGGCACTGTGAAGTTCAACCCAGAGGTAGCACATAGCCAGCATGTCTAGTAGCAACTGGGAGGCTGCCCTTTCCTATGGCATGCCTTCATCACGAGGAAGCTGCTTGAATCAGTGTATAAGTGGCTATGTCATACCCCCCAAAGTGTAGCCAGTCAGGCAAAACTGATGGCATTTTTAAATTCAGCACCCCAAATATCCCCAAGAATAGGCCCAACTTTTAAGGCCACAAAGTGTGTGCATCTCTGCCCTGTTAATGCCTAAAGTTTTTTTAATCTGCTCTGAAGCTGCAGTGACCTTAATGGCTCTGGCCACTCCTTTTGTTAGGCCGATTAGTTGTGGGTGTGGGGAATTTTTCACAATGGGAGGTAATTGTTAAAATGAGATGAATTGTTAAGTCAGTCAACAGTCAACAAAACCTTTATTAGGCATAAATGAATTGTTAAGATGAGAGGTGGCTGGAGGTGTCTCTAAGGATGACATTCTCCCCCCTTCCCCCCCCCCCAGAAAACTAATAGGCTGATTTAGTGTGAGGTTCTGAAGACCATAAGATCAGGCCAAAGGCCCACCTAGTCCAGCTTCATAAGAACATAAGAACAGCCCCACTGGATCAGGGCATAGGCCCATCTAGTCCTGCTTCCTGTATCTCACAGCGGCCCACCAAATGCCCCAGGGAGCACACCAGATAACAAGAGACCTCATCCTGGTGCCCTCCCTTGCATCTGGCATTCTGACATAACCCATTTCTAAAATCAGGAGGTTGCGCATACACACCATGGCTTGTACCCCATAATGGATTTTTCCTCCAGAAACTTGTCCAATCCCCTTTTAAAGGCGTCTAGGCTAGACACCAGCACCACATCCTGTGGCAAGGAGTTCCACAGACCGACCACACGCTGAGTAAAGAAATATTTTCTTTTGTCTGTCCTAACCCGCCCAACACTCAATTTTAGTGGATGTCCCCTGGTTCTGGTATTATGTGAGAGTGTAAAGAGCATCTCCCTATCCACTCTGTCCATCCCCTGCATAATTTTGTATGTCTCAATCATGTCCCCCCTCAGGCGTCTCTTTTCTAGGCTGAAGAGGCCCAAATGCCGTAGTCTTTCCTCATAAGGAAGGTGCCCCAGCCCCGTAATCAACTTAGTCGCTCTCTTTTGCACCTTTTCCATTTCCACTATGTCTTTTTTGAGATGCGGCGACCAGAACTGGACACAATACTCCAGGTGTGGCCTTACCATAGATTTGTACAACGGCATTATAATACTAGCCGTTTTGTTCTCAATACCCTTCCTAATGATCCCAAGCATAGAATTGGCCTTCTTCACTGCCGCCGCACATTGGGTCGACACTTTCATCAACCTGTCCACCAGCACCCCAAGATCTCTCTCCTGATCTGTCACAGACAGCTCAGAACCCATCAGCCTATATCTTCCTGCATCTCAAAGTGCCCTACCAGATGCTGAAGGGAGCCCTATTGCCACTAGCTTGCATCTGGGGTTGAGAGATAGGCTCCTTCTCAAACCTGGAGGTTGCTTCATGGCTTCTATCCTGTAAGGGACTTTTCCTCCAGAAATCTGTCCAGAACCCTTTAAAAGGCATCTGTGCTAGGTACCATCTACACATCCTGTGGCAAGGAGTTCCACCATTTAACTGCATGCTGGGCCAAGAAAGATTTCCTTTTGTCTGTTCTCACCTGACACTCAATTTTAGCAGATGTCCCCTGGTTCAGGTGTTGTGCGAGAGGGAAAAGGACTTTCTCCTCTCCACTGTCCCATACAGAAAGATAGGTGTTTGCATTTGGGGTGAGATGGGGGACACAGAGAGACAACTAGAAGCACCTTGTGGGGTGCAAGAAGCAGACCTGCTGGCTGGTAGGAGCGCCTGATACTAATGCTTCTATGACATGTGCTGTAAAATTTACAAGCAACACACAGGTGCAAGGCTGGGTTCAGAACTTAGCATTCTAGTAACAAATACAGCATGTCAAACTAATGGAGACACAACAGCGGATTCAAAGTGATCGTCTACAACTGTGATTTTCAGCCACTGTGCCACGGCACACTGGTGTGCTGTGAAGTGTCTGCAGGTGTGCCGCGGGAGTTTGGGGAGGGTCATATAGTAGTAGTGCCATTGGGGGATGTGAGCCCCCAGCCAGCAGTGCAGTGTACTTTGACAATTGTCAAAAAACTGATGATTTGCCTTGACAATTTTAGCTCCTTCTCAGTGTGCTGTGAGATGGAAAAGGTTGAAAATGGCTGGTCTGCAAAGTGAAACCCAACTGAAGATTCAATTATGATCAGAAAGGTCTGTGTTCAAATAATAATAATAATAACAGGTATTTATATACCGCTTTTCTTGGTCTTTATTCAAGACTGTTTACATAGGCAGGCTTTATTTAAATCCCTTATTAAATAGGGATTTTTACAATTGAAAGAAGGTTCTTTCTTTCAAGAACCACAACATTCAGGTGTTTCATTCCGATCTGGCTTCACATTTTGGCCTCCATCCTCCCATGCTCAGAGCAGATGGAAATAGCTCGGCTTCAGCTTGTCAGCTGCTTCAAGGTTGCACGGTGCCGGTGGCCTCGAACTGGCGACCTTGTGGATGTTATCTTCAGGCAGACAGAGGCTCTACCCTCTAGACCAGACCTCCTGCCTGCCTTCTGCCAAAGCCTGGCTCCAGCTAGGAATCTTACTGGGTGATCTCAGGCTAATCCTTCCATCTCTTGGGTTTAGCTGCCCTGCAGGCAGGGCCCAAAAAGGGGAGGTGAAAAGGGGGTAACTTGTACCCAAACCCAGGAGCCAAAGAAAGTGCCCCAGAAATTTCTTGGGATCTTATATTTTCCTATCTCATGTGGACTTCCTGCCCATGTGGGGTGCTGGGTGCTGCCCATGGCTGCTGCTACTGAAAGCCATATGTGCTGGGCCGAGGAATGCATACATGACACTCCTTAGCGCCGTGCCAAATCTGGGAGGTAGCTGGCCTGCCACAGGCGTGTAGATCCACTTGCCATGATGGAGTGTATGGGGGCTGACACACCCAGCTGCAGGACTACAGATACTGGAGAGGTCAGTTTTGATACAGGATGCTTTCCATTCTAGTGCGCGCCTCAATAGGATGGTGCTCATTTTCTGCAATGATTTTCTATATTGAAAAGATTTTAGGGAGGCTTAGGAGTGCGTTTGTCTTTCCATAGGACTGCATCCAGGTGCTGACCCTGCATGGGCAGGTAGACCTGGGCCCTGCTTTGGGAAGCGCAGCAGGGATGTGTGGTGGGTGGGGAGGCAGGGTGAGGCAGGGCCTCCCCACCAGAGTCCTTTGAAAAGCACTGCCATGAGGACCATGAGAGAGCAGCAGGGACATGCAGTGGGTGGGGAGGCAGGTGAGGCAGAGCCTCCCCACTGCAGTCCTTTGACAAGTGCCGTTGCCGTGGAAGGCACCCACGCACCCACAACCCACATGCTCTGCAGGGTCTGGAGTCCAGGGCCATGCTCTGCGCGTGGGTTGTGGGTGCCTGAGCGCCTCCCAAGGCGGACTCTGGTGGGGAGGCTCTGCCTCACCTGCCTCCGCACCCATCGCACGTCCCCAAAGCGAGGAGAAGTGGGCTCCCAAGACCCTTGTGGTTGCTGCCCCCTCCCCAGCTCTGTCGCCTCCTTCCCCTCAGAGGCCCCTGCCGCGCCCCCCTCCGGCTACGCCACCGGCTTCCTCCCAGCCTGTGGCCGGATGCAGCTGCTGCCTCCAGCCTCTTCCTAGAGGGCCAGGAAGCGGGAGGAGGCTTCCGTCGGGGGCGGGGCTCCTGCTTCACCCCCCCCCCCCGTGGCCTCGGAGCGCCTCCCGCCTGGTCCCCGGAGGTCGCTGCGTGGGAAGGAGCGGGTGAGTGGGGGCGGGGGCAGCAGCACGGGGGGGGCTGCGCGCGAGGACGGGGCTGCGGGGGGACAAAGGACCCGCGAGGCTCCCCACCAGCAGGGCGGCCCTGGCCGGCTCTCAGTGCCCCACCGTGTGTGTGGGGGAGGCCATGCCCAGCTCCCCCCATCTCTGGAGGCAGAGGGGGCGCTGCGTCCCCCAACCATCTCCCCCCCCATGGAGGGCCTCCCAGTACTGCCCGAGTCCCAGCAGAGCCTTCTCCGGGCACTCACCAGGGACCCCCGCCTATAGGCTTGCATGGGGGCAGCCCCCCAAGGGACCCCCCTCGTCCAAAGACCTGCACGGGGGGAAGCCCCCCCATGGGATCATGCCCCTACCGCCCATAGGCGTGCATGGGTGGCAGCCCCCCCATGGGACCCCCTCGCCCGTAGGCGTACATGGGTGGCAGACCCCCTCGCCCATAGGCGTGCATGGGTGGCAGCCCTCCCATGGGACCCCTTGCCCATAGGAGTCCATGGGTGGCAGACCCCCATGCATGCCTCGCTCATAGGCAGGCATGGGTGGCAGCTCCCCCCCATGGGATCTCCTTACCCATAGGCTTGTATGGGTGGCAGCCCCCCCATGGGACCCCCCTCGTCCACTGGCATGCATGGGTGGCAGCCCAGAGCCCTGGCCTCCCTCCCTTCAAGCACCATCCCTCCTCCTGGGGGATATGCACCAGGAACAACAAGCTCATGAACGTGTGCAAAGTGCAGTTGCCTCACCCAGAGCCTGGCAATGCCTGCTCTGGGACTGCCAATGTTGTGTCTTGCACCTGTGCCCCGGAAGACAGCCTTAACTGCAGGGAGGGACTGGCAGGGGCTCTGCTGTGATGGGCTGAGAAACTCTGAACAAGCCTCCTTTAGAGATCAAAGCTGGGTAAGTCTTTGGCTTGGCTCCCTACAGGGCTCTCCTGATCCAGGCTCTCCCTACATCCTCTCCTGATCCAGGCCTGGATCCCCCCCCTCCGCCCCATTGACTGCACAGCCCTTAATAGCTCTATAGCCCCAGGCAGGCACCAGAACAGACAGTCCTCCCCCCCCCTTACTTGTGCCAACCACAGTGATAAACAAAGACTATTAGAGGGGCCATGTCCTGGTTCAAATGGGGGCAGCCATGTTTAAATCCCCCCCCCCTGCAGCAGCAGGATTTTATCATCACTGTGACCATCATCATCAAGAGAACTATTGTTCACAAAGCTTATTACATAGTAAACTCAACCAATAAATGAGTGATTACTGCCAATCACACTTTTTGTGGAGGCAGCACCCACAACAAGGACTCCCCAGATGATATTTAGGAAGGAGAGACTCATGCACAGAGAGAGGAGTGCTCTTTGGGCTTCAGAGCTAAACCCAGGCTGGGGAGGGGGTCAGGCTGAGGCTGAGAGAATGGCTTACAGCCTTTCGGTGCAGCGATAATACTGCCCATGGTGTCAGGCATTGAGACAGAAAAGCCACAATTGATTAAGAACTTGTATAAACTAATGAAATATTGCATGGTGGAAAGGCTCCAGCTTGGTATATAACAACCCTGCAGTGTGGTCCACATTGGGGTGTTCTGCCCCAGATCCCTCATATAAAACACTCAACTTACTGTCCAGATCTCAAATCCGCTTCAGCCCCCCACCCGAAACTGAGCACAGTTGCATGAAGAAATCATATTCTCAATTTATTTGCCAGCCATGTGCTTTTAGATATTGAACAAGTTTTTTTTTAATATAAACCAAAAGGAAGACCTGACTTAGAGAAAGCAGGAACTCTGAGACACAGGAAGCTGGACTAGATGGGCCTTTGGCCTGAGCCAGTGGGGCTCTTCTTATGTTCTTAACTCCTCTCTTTATCAAGACCTTTTGTTTCAAGGGAGGGGAAAGATGCACTGATGCCATCTGGGTCAAAATGCGGATTTTCAGTGCTGGCTCTTCTGGACAGCTCTCAGTTCTGCTCTAGGGAAGGAACAAGTGTGGGGGTACATTTTGCATTGAGGCCATGTAGTAGCCTCAGGGAAGGAGGGAGGGAGGACTCAGGGAATTAAACCTTAGGGAGGGAAGGTATATTCCTGTAGGTTTCCTGCATTAAAATTGGTTACTGTGTTTAATGAAGTAGCACAAGTTCAACCCAATTGCAATCTGGTGTCTTGCTGGGGGACATGAGCGTAAATAGAATGCTAGATGCAGGGAGGTGGCAGTGAGATGCAGGTATCTTGTGGTCCTGTGTGTGCTCCCTGAGGGATCTGGTGGGCTGCTGTGAGATGCAGGAAGCTGGACTAGATGGGCCCTGGGCCTGATCTGGCAGGGCTCATGTTCTCCCTCCCTTCCTCGCACAGTACTCCCATATTGATGCAGCTCTGAAACAGTATCTAGTGTGGACCTTGGTGATGGAGCTCTTGGTTTGCATTCAGACAGTCCCAGGTTCAGTTGCTGTCATCTACATTTTAACCACAGCCCACAGGTGTACACATTTGGTCACTGTTGCGTATATGCAACGTTGGGCAGAAATGGCTTAAAATAGCAGTTTTCAACTGTTTGCCATGGCACACTAGTGTGCCATAAAAGGTCTGCAGGTGTGCCATGGGAGCTTGGAACACAGCGGTTGAAAATAGCTGAAAAACTCATCTAGGTTAAGGGGCTCTGTTTCCAGGGGAACTATCTATAGTAACAACTTGTCTGTCCCTCTCCCTCCACTACCTCTAGGAAGAGTCTCCTGGAAGCTGGAAGTGACATTAGTAGAAGCGAAGACCATATAGAAGACCATAGAGTTCAGTATACCATGAGAAGAAAAACGTTGAAAATCACTGTCTAAAATGATGATGCTGGGAAAGATAGCAATGAATAGTTGCTACCACTGATTATGGTAAACCAATGGAATGATTTGCATGTTTTCATCCCTGCCAGAGACTCCTGGGAAATAAATATTGGCTAATAGTAAGCAAGGCTAAGTACAAGTGACTGTGCCCTTCAGCTGTCCTTCCAGCTACATGCTCTGTGCACTGTAATTCTCTGCAGGAACCAGTCCATTAACAGAGAACTAACGTAGTACAATGGATATGGAAATATTTAGCTTTAATCATATGTCTGTCTTATTAGTAGGAGTTCCAACATCAGCTCGTCTGATGTTGGATTTCCAGCTAATAAAGACGGATCTCCATGTTGCAGCTCAGGATGCCAGGTGCACAGGAGTGGCAACAGGATTTAGGTCTCATGTTGTCTTGTGAGATCCCTGAGGCATCTGGTGGGCCGCTGTGAGATACAGGAAGCTGGACTAGATGGGCCTTTGGGGTGATCCAGCAGGGCTCTTCTTATGTGCCTGCTGTATCAGACCAAAGGCCGTCTAGCTCAGCATCTTTTCTAACAGGGGCCAGTCAGAACCCACATGGAGCACCCGAAGCTGACAGTCTCCTTCTGTTATATCTGTCCCCAGTATGTGGTATTTAGAGATAACTGGAACTGTGCATAGGCTGGTTAAAAGCTATGGAATGCTCTGCGTCCCATGGGAAGGCATAGCTTATATACAAAATCTGTTTCTCTTTTCAGTGCATAAAGGTTGTTTTCAATAATGATGTCCTATGCAGGACATCTTATTTTGAGTAACGGTTTTCCATTGTTTCTTTTCCAAACGGCATTTGTGTAATTGTTCCTGCAGAAGAGGAACAAGGTTTAATCAGGATGGGGTAAGTCCTTCATTTCACACTTTCTGTCTTTTTTCTCCTATTTCTTGTGACCCAGGGATGTCCATTCAGGTCTTCCAGCTCCAGCCATTCATTCATACAATAATTCTTGAAGTTCCATCCATCCTGATCAAGGCAGAAGAGGACCAAGGTAGGAGCCGCCTGTTCAGATCGTTCTAAAAGAGAAGCTCTTTGTTTACCTCAAGCTAGAGGAGGGACTCTCTGCTTTCTGGAATCTAGAAGAGGAACCATTTGTTCACCACAGCTACAAAGCGTGCGTTCTAATAATGTTAGAAAAGGGGCCATCCACACGAATTGTGCTAGAAGAGAAGCTGGCAATCCAGATCAAACCAGAAGAGGAGCCATCCATCCAGACTACGTCAGAAGAGAAGCTGGCCATACAAAACAAGCTAGAAGAGAAGCTTGCTGTTCAGATCAAGATAGAAGAAGAACCAGCCAGCTTGAACATGCCAGAAAAGCAACCTTCTATCCGAATTAAGTCAGAAAAGGAGCTAGCCAACCAGATCCAGCCAGAAAATAAGCCATCCATCCAAATCAAGCCAAAAGAGGAGCCTTATGCTCAGAGCAAGTTAGAAAATAAGCTGGACATCCAGAGCAAGCTAGAAGAGGAGTCACTGGCCATCCAAATCAAGCTAGAAAAGCAGCTAGCTTATGAGATCAAGTTAGAAGAGCAAATTGCCATTCAGAACAAGCCAGAAGAGGAATCGTCTATCCAGATCAAGCTAGAAGAGGAGATTCCTGCTCAGAATATGATGGATGGTGAACCAGCCATCCAGATCAAGCGAGAAGAGGAATCACAGGCCTTCCATATCAAACTAGAAATGCAGCCTTCTGCCCAAATCATGCTAGAAGAGGAGCCAACTATTCAGAACATGCTCAAAAGGGAGCTAGACATTCAGAATGAGCCAGAAAAGGAGGTGCTGGGCATCCAGATCAAGCTAGAAGAGCCAGCTTTCCGAGTCAAGCCAGAAGAGGGATCAGCTGTCCTGATCAGTCCAAAAGAGGAGCCATCCATCCATTTCAAGGTAGAAGAGGAGCCTTCTGCCCAGAAGGTGTTGGTAGAGGAGCCTGACATCCTGAACATGCTAGAAGCGGAACCACTGATAATCCAGATCAAGTTGGAAGAGGAGCCACTGCCCATCCAGACCAAGCTAGAAGAGGTGGCATCCATCGAGGTCCAGCTAGAAGAGGAATCTCCTGTCCAGGGTCTTCAGAGCTCCGGGAAAAGAGAGGCAAATAGAGTCCTTTGCAAAAGTGAGTATGACTCAGCCAGGGGTCTGTAACTGCATCTGGAGTACATTTAGACAACATTAATGAGTGGGGGACTATTTTTCAGAACAGGGCTTGTTATTTCCCGGCATTGTCTTGAAGGTTCTGTGTGGCTGTTGGTTAATAGCAGAGTTCCACCCTGGTCAGTCACATTGAACACACCAGAAAAGTCGGCTCCTGTTTTAACTTCCATACGGAAACATAATGAGAGCTGTTGGAGATCAGAAAGATTTCTTTGGTTCTGAGTAGGCTGAATGTCTAAAAATACAACGGAAATTTGTTCTGTTCCTGATTCCTAGTTGTGATTGGCTGGTCAATGACAACTCCCTGGAGGAATTACTTAGGTACAGAGACAGGCATCACCAGTGATCAATGCATTCAGAGCACCTTCCCAGTGAGGAAAGGCAGTAGTATTTGGGGTGATTTTATTTATTAAAAAGATGACTCTTTTAGGACAGGTTTGTAAATGATGGATGGTGTGTAGAAAGTGGAGAGACAGAGCGACAGTTCTCCCTCTAGTAATATTAAAACTCACCCAAATACACTGATTAGCAGGTCACATTTCATCTTTTTTAAACAAATCACAGCTTGGCTTTTGTGGAAAGAAAATGACAGTTTCAGAACAGACAAGAGAAAGTATTTTGTCACACAAGGCATAATGAATTTATGGAATTTGCTACCATGTGATGTGGTAGCAAATGGTCACTGTGATGGTCACTGCAAAGGCATAACTAGGGTGGAGCCTGAGGGGCACCTGCCTGGGTGCTACACTAAAGGGGGGGCGCATGACTGCCCCATGCTCCACCCTTGTTACGGAGAAGGTGCTGGTGAATTCATACCTCCCATTCCTTCTCCTGTGAAGGCGCCCCTCCTCCAAGGAGAACTCGGAAATGATGACACAGTCATGTGATGTCATGATCACTGCCCTGGGTGCTGGGGCAGCATGTTAATGCCTGTGGGTCACTGATTTAGATGGATTTAAAAGGGGAATAGACAAATTCCTGGAAGATGGGGGATGGACAGGCCAGCACAGTCAATGCCTGAGCGAGGAGTTGCTCAGCCTGAGGACTTACCCCATTTACAGTCAGCCATTTTGCAAGGACAGGGTGGACCCCTATTGAACCCATGTAATCAAAACATTTGAAGGCTGCCCCTCAAAAGCTGTAGAGACTGATGTCAAAGACTGCACAACGAACAGGAATAAGGGCAAGAATCTGTGGCTTCCAAGTAACCCCACTCCCCATCTTACCTTATGTGGCTAATTGTCCCTAAGGATTGGGAGAGGGAGAAGAAGGGATAATTAGCTGCAAAGGAGTGCTAAAACAAGGTGGGATTAGTGACAGAGAGAAATGCAGCCAGATTCTGTACAGTCCTTTTGAGGTGATAATGGTTCTATGTGGCCACGTTCAAACCACTTTGATCAGAAGCTGACTTGCTTGTAAGTAAATTGCCATTGAACTCAATAGCATTTCCTTAAATACAGTTTTTGCATGGGATGTAAATGTTATTGCAAAGATTTTGTAATAAGAGCCAGAATAGTGTAGTGTTGGGATAATTGTTAGACTAGGTTCAAATCCCTAGTAAGCCACTGTATATCAGTCACTCTCATAAGGCTGTTGTAAAAATATAACAGGGTGGGGAGGAAGGATCATGTCTAAAACTGTGGGCTCCATGGAGGAAGTGGGAGATAAAAAGGTAATTGCCAAGGAAATAAGTGAAACCCGGCCATCAACACCTTTTATCCCCACCCTCTTTAACTTATTTATGGGGAGCTTGGAAATTTTACCTTCTGGTTTCTTGGTGCCCTTCCTCTTTTAATAAATGTTGCTCTTTCTGTGGAACAGGAAAACACACTTCGCTGGAATGTCTGGTATCGGAGAATCCAGGAAGGAATCTTCACTGGGGAGGTTTGGAACCAACGGGCTCTTACAGGGCCTTACTGGGTAGACATCCTGGAAAGGTGTCCTCTGTTCCTGAGGTCCATGGATGCAAGTGTCCAGCTGAGATTGAGAAGGAGAAGGAAGGAGCCAAACAAAGAAGGGAATCTGATCCGTGTCCAGAAAGCGACCTGGTATTTAACAAAACCACACCGTCTGCTAGTGAAAAAAGGCACACATGCCTTGACTGTGGGAAAAGTTTCCAGTGGAAGTATAAGCTGACGAGACACCAGCGAATCCACACAACAGAAAAGCCGTATCAATGCCCAGTGTGTGGGAAAAGCTTCAAACACATGGATTACTTTTGGAAACATCAGAGAATTCATTCCAAGGAGAATCTGAACAAAAACCCAGAGCCTGGAAAAAGCGTCCAGCTGAAAGCAGACCTTCAGCTGCATCAGAGGATTCACACCGCAGAGGGACCCTTTATGTGCTCTCAGTGTGAAAGCACTTTCTTTGATTTAAAAGCACTGAAGAGACACCAAACAGTTCACACAGGAGAGAAACCCTATAAATGCCCTGAATGTGGGAAAAGCTTTGAGCGGAACTATCAGCTTCGGGTACATCAAGGAGTGCACTCCACTGAAAAACCTTATATGTGTCCTGATTGTGGGAAAGGATTCCGACTGAAGGGGAATCTTCATATACATCAGAGAACTCATGCAGAAGCCAGACCCTATGAATGTCTCCAGTGTGGAAAAACCTTTAAACTAAAACATGGACTCACAAAACACCAAAGACTCCATAGTGAAGAAAATACTCAAAATGTGGAGACACCCTATCAATGCCCAGAATGTGGGAAAAGCTTCCGATGGAAGGAGTATCTGCGGTCCCATATGAAAGTCCATGAAGGGGCCCCTTATGGATGTCCAGAATGTGGGAAACATTTTAAACGGAAGGGATATCTTCTCACACATCAAAGAGCTCACACCGGAGAGAGGCCTTATGAGTGTCCAGATTGTGGGAGAGGTTTCCGAGTTAGAAGTACATTGAACATCCATCAGAGAATCCACACAGGAGAGAAGCCTTTTGAGTGTCCTGATTGTGGGAAACGTTTCAGAGCGAAGGAGTATCTACAAGCACACCTGAAATTCCACAGAGGAGAGTTGCCCTATCACTGTCTGATGTGTGGAAAATCTTTTCACCAAAAGGCACTACTCATCGTACACCAGAGGACTCACACTGGGGAGAAACCCTATCCGTGTTCTTACTGTGGAAGAACCTTCAATGAACGAAACACATTGAACAGGCATCAGAGAATCCACACAGGAGAGAAACCCTATCAGTGCGGCGAGTGTGGGAAAAGGTTCCCACGATACGACTCACTTGCTAATCACCAGAGAATCCACACTGGAGAGAAACCCTTTAAGTGCTTGGAGTGTGGAGAAAGATTCCGGAGAGGGAAGAATTTGACTTCTCACCACAGACACCACATCCGAGCAGAATATTATGAAAGCTCCAGGCGTGGAAAGAGCATTCAAAATGAGGAAAAGCCAGAGACACACTTGCAAAAGCATTCAGAAGGAACTCCGCTGAATGACTCAAGTGTGGAAGAATCTTGTACAAGTGGCAAGGCATCCACTGACCCGGAGAATCCTTGCAGGGAAGAAAGCCTGTCTGTTGGAGGACCGTGAAGGAGTAAAGAAAGTGTTTAAAATCAGGGAATGCAGGCAGGAGAGACTGGAGAGTTATGCCACAAGTAGGGGAAAGTGTTTAGTCACTGTTTATAGCTCAGTAATCCAAATTGGATAGACATGAGAACAGTCCTGTTGTTTTTAGATGAGCTCAGTACTTCGGGTGTCTTAAGGTTTTTGTGTTTTGGTGTGGTTATCATCCTTTTTCACAGGTGGTGAGCCACTGTGAAAGCCCCTTGGCTAGGCTGTAGGATCCGCTGTTTGAGAAATAAAATGAAGCAATAGACACAAGGACACAGAATGGAGGCTGCGGCATCAGACCAAGCGCTCCAGCTAGAGATGAGACTTATGCTGGAGGTGGGAGGGGCATTTATGTGAAGTGTGCTTGTCATTGTTTTAACACAGCAATTTTCAACCGGCGCGCTGTGGCACATCAGTGTGCCACGAAAGGTCCACAGGTACGCCATGGGAATGGAAGTTGAAAATTGCTGAAAAACTCTTCCAGGTTCTGCAGCTCTGTCTCTAGGGCAATTGTCTACTATCACAAATTGTCTGTCCTCCTTCCTCCACCAGCAGAGCCAGCGGAGGTAGAGGGACAGACAATTTATCGCTACAGATAGTTGCCCTAGAAACAGAGCCGCAGAGCCCAGCAGTCTCCCAGAAGCTGGAAGTGACTTCATAAGAGGCAAAGACCATTGAGAAGACCAGAGAGTTCAATGTGCCATGAGAAGAAAAACCTTGAAAATTGCTGTTTTAACATGTGCTAAGCCACTGCGAGATGCCTTTTGGCTGGACCGTAGGATACACTGTTTGAGAAATAAAGCAGATCAGTAGATATAAAAACTTGCTGTGTGGCTGCTGTGGCCTTTGCTTGATCCACTAGAGACATTTTTGATTTCTGTGTATTTATATATGCACACATACACCTCTTTTCTCCCCCCAAAAGTGCCACCAAAGCACCTGACAAACAGCTGATACAAAATATTTTTAGAAAGATCAAACAACAATTTTAAAATTAAATGGAAAACAAACTAAAACTCAAGTTACAAATCAGTAGCTGAAAGATAGCAATCAAAATATACCTAAGCCTGCCTAAGAATGGAATTCTTCACAGTGCTTTTAAAATATAAGGGTCAGGTGGGCCTCCTGAAGAGATGAAGCTTCATAGTTCAGGTGCCACCACAGTGGAGATGCTGCCTCACCTACCAATCCAATTTCACTAGGTGGTGAGGTTCAGAGCAGAGTAACTTCAAGGGCAGGCAGAATTGTGCAGAAAAAGTGGTCATTCTATACTCATCACCCAAACTGTAGTAGATTTTTATGTCCTCTTATCAACCCTGAATGCCAGAAACCACAGATACCCGGAACCTGCTTCAGACATGGCCTCTTCCTAGTCATGCTGAGGCTCCTCCTTTCACTCAATGTCACCTCCCAATGCATCACAACTAGGAAGAGAATGGATCACGAGCACATGTGGTAACAGGCTGGATCTACATGTGCAGCAGAATGAGGTCATAAGCCCTATGGGGGTAGACTGGCCTATACCAATTCATACTGCAGGCAAGGATGCACTTTTCTATTTCTCCTCCAAGTAAAATAATCCCCGCAAATGGAAATCTAGTGCATTAAGGAGAAAGGGTCTAGACTTGTTCTTCTAGTTTTCTACTTTTTAGGCATTTTCCATTTATGTGCTACCCATTAATGCCACCATTCCTCCAAGGAGCTCATTCATGATTCTTCCTGAGTTGATCACAACAACCCTGTAAAGTAGCTGAGGCCAAGAGGAAATGAATGGCCCAAAGTCACCCAGCAGCTGTCCTGGAGGAGTGGACAGCTGCTAGTGTCCTGATGGTATTTTCTTAGCTGGTGCTTATGACCTACTTGCAGATGTGCCTACTTGATTCAATGACTTCCTGATTTGACTACTTATTTTTTCTTATGTGGAGTTAGCTACATGTTTACCTGAGCTACTTCAACTTGTTTGAGAGTTAGGGAATCCTAGGCATGTCTGCTCAGAAGTAAGTCACATTATAGTCAATGGGGCTTACTTGCAGGTCACTGTGGAAAGGATTGCAGCCTTGGGACCCAATCCTGTCCAACTTTCCAGCACTGGGGCAGCCTCAGTGCAGCCCCAAGGTAAGG
Organism: Tiliqua scincoides; assembly: GCF_035046505.1. Classification (NCBI taxonomy): domain Eukaryota; kingdom Metazoa; phylum Chordata; class Lepidosauria; order Squamata; family Scincidae; genus Tiliqua; species Tiliqua scincoides. The sequence continues at coordinate 265,950,344 of NC_089822.1, forward strand.
AACAAGTGTTCCCCTACCTTGAGGAGGACTCCAATGCTGCCTCCCCAATGCAGGAAGCTGTGCATACCCCATAGGTACAGCAGCACTGGCACTGGAAAGTTGGATAGGATTATATTGGGCTCCCAATCAGAAAGTGTGGGGGGGGGAAGGGGGGTTATATTCTAAAGTGAAGCCAATATGTTTCATTTTGAACTGATCATTTTTATACTCTGTTGTGAGGGCTACAGTCGGGCGCCTGGTTGCATCCTTGAGTTCCTCCTTGAGAAGGAGCTTTCCTGGGTCTGCAAGTCGCCTTCCAAAGGGGATGAAGCTCCAGCACATGGAAGGGCATTTGTGCATCTCCAGCCAGAGGGCACCTTGTTTTGCTGTGGCTATGTGAGGGTTTGCCTCACCTGACGGGGGCGCAAATGGAAGTGCTCCAGACATGTAAGGGTTAAGGACATGTAAGGGTCCCACCAGGGATACAGAAATGGGGGTGTTGTGGTCATGTGTGGGTTAACCTTGTGCAACACTGGTAAAAATAGGGTGCTCTAGACATGTAAGGGTTCATCTCTTCTCCAAGAGAGGCAAAAAGCAGGATGCTGTGGACATGCAAGGGATAACCCCTCCTGCAAGGGGGCAGAAGGGGGGTGCTGTGGCCATGCGAGGGTTAACCTTCCTGCGAGGGGGCAGAAAGGGGGTGTTGTGGACATTCAAGGCTTAACCCTCCTGAAAGGGGCAGAAAGGAGGTGCTGGGGCCATGCCAGGGTCAACCCTCCTGCAAGGGGGCAAAAGGGGCGGGGAGGGCTCTCTGCCGGGTCCCCCTGCCAGGGCTCTCACTGTGGTTCCAGCCTCGCAACGTGACTGGGGCGCTGAGGGTTTGCAGCCCAGCCAGGGGGGACGTCACGGGACTCGAACGCGCAGGTCCTGCCAAGGCAGATTCTAGCGGGGCAACCAGATAGGAACTCACACACAGCCACCTTCTCCCCGCCTCCAGAAGCTCCTCCCAGCCCCCCTTAACTCCGCCTCGGGCGGGGCTGTCCCTGCTGGGCGGGGCCGCGCTCCCCCTCCGATGCGCTCATTGGCTGCCTGTTCCGAACATGCAAATCAGCTCCCAGCCAATCAGATAGAGGCAGCCTCCGAGCGCAGCACCGAAAGCTCGCAACTTGCATAACCTCAGCACGGCGCCTAGTGCGGCTCCAAGTGGCTGGAGGAGCGGCACGGTGCCTAGAACGGCTCCAGGCTCTCTGTCCTCCACACGCTCACTTCCGGTCTGCCCCTGCTCTTCCTCCACACTTCCTGTCTGGCCAATTCCTCTTGTAAGACTGGGAGTCAGGGGAAGGGAATGCTGACTCAGAAGGCAGGTGGGGCTACAAAGGCAGGAAGGGGAGCCAGCAGGGTGCTCTCCCTCCTCCACACACCTGGTTTGCCCTTCCTCCTCCTCCACACTTCCTGTCTTGCCCTCCTCTTCTGGGACTGAGAATCGGTGGGAAGGAAGTGGGGCTGCAGAGGCAGGAAAAGAAACTAGCAGGGCCCTTTTGGGGCCTTTGTGGGCGGGACTCGTGCAAGGAAAGCGCCCTACAGGTAGACCACAGCTGCGATACAAGGACATCTGCAAGAGGGATCTGAAGGCCTTAGGAGTGGACCTCAACAAGTGGGAAACCCTGGCCTCTGAGCGGCCCACTTGGAGGCAGGCTGTGCAGCATGGCCTTTCCCAGTTTGAAGAGACACTTGGCCAACAGTCTGAGGCAAAGAGGCAAAGAAGGAAGGCCCATAGCCAGGGAGACAGACCAGGGACAGACTGCACTTGCTCCCAGTGTGGAAGGGATTGTCACTCCCGAATCGGCCTTTTCAGCCACACTAGACGCTGTTCCAGAACCACCTTTCAGAGCGCGATACCAGAGTCTTTCGAGACTGAAGGTTGCCAACTACAACTACTAGTGGGTGGGGGAATGGGATTTGGGGGCTTTCAGTCTCTGTGCATGGAGAAGGCAGGAAGGAGGACAAAACCGGAACGCAAATCACTCCTTGGATCAGGACTGTGATCTGCATTGAAGCAGCCTCAGCCCCTCCCCTCCCCCAGCCCCTTCAATACTGCAGCAGCTGGAGCAGGAAACCAAGACTGTCTTGGCACCAGAACCTCCCTCTGTCTGCTTCTGATGTCCAGTCTGGGTCTCTCTGCCACTCACGACCTCTTGATCCCTGCAAGGCTCACCCTCTGCTGGACAGTCCATGATATGTCTGCACTCTGCACTCTTTCTCATTCTCCAACGTCCCATCCCTCGCTCCTTCCCCTGTATTGGTCAGGGAATGGGGCAAAAAGGAGGTTTCCCTTAACGCCCCCCTACACACACACACACACACATATGTTGTCCTCCTGTTTTCTGTTTTTTCAGAGGCACCAACTACAACACAGACATCTACTCACCACAACTGGGCGTGCACACACAAAGAAACACATTGGGATTCTTCAGGATTTGCATACACATGCATACCTTCTTGTTGGCTATTGGATCATGTTGGCAGCTCCTACAGGGGGGAGGGGAAGAGATGGTTGTTGAGGGTCTCTTGGGTCTCTTCCTCTTAAACTTGATTTTAAAAAGTCTGTTCTCCTCCCAGAGAGGAGGTCTTGGGTCTTTGGGTGGACTTCACCAACTCACTGGTGATCTTTGGCTTCCTGGCCCTACCCTGGCCTCCTCTTCTGCAGGGGAGGGTCAACTTGCTTACTGGAAATTGCCAGATGACTATGAGTAAGTAAGTACTAACCGTTCCCATTCTCCATCACTCTGAAACTAGATTTCCAGATAGCTCAGAGCTGGTCTCAGAACCCAGGTGCCAGTGACATCATCATGCCCGACTTCATTGGCTCTTAATTCTGGGTTCTGGACCTGCGCCAGCAGGAGGAAGGGCAGGAGGAGAGGCAGGAGGAAGGGCATCACTCCAGCAGAGAGTGCCTCTCTGGCCCCCAGAAGGCCTTTTAAAGGTAAATCTGATTTTTTGATAAAACTGGAAGTACCTTTAAAAGTCCTTCAGGACTCAGAAAACCTTCCGAGGGCTGCAGAAGCTGCACGTTGCCTCTCTGGCCCTCAGAAGGCCTCCAGATGCAACTTTTTTTAATTTACCAGGCCCTTTGGGGGGCGGCCAGGGTCACGTGAGGCTCTGCCTCCACTGCCTCTAATGACTGCATGTCCCTGTGCTGGCCAAGCCAGTTGGAAGTGTGACCGCTATGCAACGGACTGCAGAGTAGAAGCCATGCTCCATGGGCTGCGCATTGTGCATGGCATTTGAGGGACTTTTTTGGTTCCCTCCATATCCTCCATTTGCAGGTCACTTCCCACTCGCAGAACCCAGAATCAATGGCCAATGACTTCATCACTCTGCTTCATTGGCACTTACTTCCAGGTTCTGAACCAGCACCAGCAGGAGGAAGGGTATTGCACTACAGATAAGATTGGGAACCAATGGCTGACAGTGACTGTGATGTAATAATGAGCGTTTTTGTCAAAGACCAATGGACAACTGTCCTAAGCTGGACCAATGGTCAACAAGATGTTATATGGTCATCTTTAGAATGTTCAGAAAGTGTGTTCAGTTCTGGTTGCCAAATCTCAAAAAAGACGTAGTGGAAATGGAAAAAGTGCAAAAGAGAGTGACTAAGATTATTACTGGGCTGGGGCACCTTCCTTATGAGGAAAGGCTATGGCGTTTGGGCCTCTTCAGCCTAGAAAAGAGGTGCCTGAGGGGGGACATGATTGAGACATACAAAATTATGCAGGGGATGGACAGAGTGGATAGAGAGATGCTCTTTACACTCTCACATAACACCAGAACCAGGGGACATCTGCTAAAATTGAGTGTTGGGAAAGTTAGAACAGACAAAAGAAAATATTTCTTTACTCAGCGTGTGGTTGGTCTGTGGAACTCCTTGCCACAGGATGTGGTGATGGTGTCTGGCCTGGACGCCTTTAAAAGGGGAATGGACAAGTTTCTGGAGGAAAAATCCATTACGGGTTACAAGCCATGATGTGTATGTGCAACCTCCTGATTTTAGAAATGGGCTATGTCAGAATGCCAATGCAAGGGAGGGCACCAGGATGCAGGTCTTTTGTTATCAGGTGTGCTCCCTGGGGCATTTGGTGGGCCGCTGTGAGATACAGGAAGCTGGACTAGATGGGCCTATGGCCTGATCCAGTGGGGCTGTTATTATTATTATTAACAGTATTTATACACCGCTTTTCAACTAAAAGTTCACAATGCAGTTTACAGAGAAAAATCAAATAACTAAATGGCTTCCTGTCCCAAAAGGGCTCACAATCTAAAAAAATGCAAATGAATACCAGCAGACAGCCACTAGAACAGACACTGCTGGGGTGAGGTGGGCCAGTTATTTTCCCCCTGCTAAAAAAAGGAGCACCCACTTGAAAAAGTGCCTCTTACCCAATTAGCAGGGGCAATTGGGAATTCTTATGTTCTTCTGTAAAGGAAGCCCCTCTGCCAGTGCATGGGGGCAGTTTACATCAGGGATGTGTGATGGGTGGGGAGGCAGGTGAGGCAGAGCCTCCCCACTGGAGTCCTTTAAAAAGCACCACCACCGTGGGAGGTGCACAAGGACTCTCAACTCACGCACAGAGCTTTGCGTGTGTGTTGAGAGTGCTTGCACACTTCCCACCATGGCGGCACTTTTCGAAGGACTCTGGTGCTTCACATCCCTTGTTTACACGAGTATTTGATTCTGTTACTGTCCTTCCTCTTTCTGCAGAATTTCAGAATCCAAGTCTTTTCTAAAAGTCACCCTGCATTGTGTTAGCGGACTGCACACCAGGCAAGTTACACTACAGTTTGTGACTAACACCATTTACAAGGAATGCTCAACTATCCAAGTTCATCATGATTCATTAACATGGCCGTTGCCTGGTTCATAGCCAGCCTTGGGACCCACAGAGCCTTTAGCCTCTGACACTGCAACCTATATCAGAGCCAGCTGCCTCTGGGGCAGCTTCAGAAGGATGGCTCGATGTAGAAGGGTTGTAGCCTGTCCTTACTCTTCAGAAGAGGGAGGGAGAGATGCCTGCACTAGGACCATTAAAATATGTGTAAGGGGCCAACATGTTGCCTGTGAATTTGTCATGGCTCCCTGTTCATTTTTGTTGCTGCTTTGTAATGTTTTGATGACTGTAGTTTGTATTTTTAACCAAATATGAGCTGCCCTGAGAGTCTCTAAGAATGTGGAAAAGCAAAATTCTGGGTCCCTCCCCCAGTCCTACTCCAACACTAACTGCTACACTACATTGCTGAAGGCAGAGCCAAATAATTCTAGATTGTGTGCATTCAATGGGTGAAAACCGCTTTTGCTCCTTTGTCCCAGGAGTCCTTGGCACAACCCTGAAAACAGTTTCACTCCTAGCAGAGACTTCTCAGTGGCTGCAATCCTATATACCCTTTCTTGGGACTAAGCTCCATTGAACACAGTGGGACTTACTTCTGAGTTGATACACCTAGGATTGCACCATAAGGCCCCCTAAACTCCCCTGTGCTCCATCTCAGACCTGCTTCAAGCCACAGATCTTGAGATACTTCATCATGCTCAACTTTTCTCTCCCCCCCCCCCAACTTTGTGATATTGCATCCCAATAAAGGTTTTACTTTGGCTTTCATGTTTTCCCCCCTAACATTTCCAGTTTTCCCCACCAAGCAATCCTGAAAAGTCATAGAATGGAACTGTGGGGGGGGGGGGGGGTTTGACAACAGAGTTCCAGTGGCCTTTGTGGTCCCCTACAGCACCTTCCCCCCCAGACCTCTCTAGGATTCAGAGTGTCGACTGCACCCAACTCCAGGACAGGGGAAGGTACTAGAAAATATGCTTTGTGCAGCTCTGGGCATCAGCTTCCTTTTGCAGTCTAGTATTCCACCCCCAGCACAAAAAGTCCTCTCTTGATTTTCAATATTACATTTTCCTACCATTGTTGCTTCTCAAATTATATGCATGTCATTGTGAATGCTTTGCCAGCCCCCAATGAGTCCTGCTTGCTGGGCCCTACATTTGTTCTGGCTGTTTGGTGTTTGTTCACATGTATGTAGTGGAACTCTGAGCATGTGCAGAGTACACTCCTGTTGTATATGTCCAAGTGATGATAGCAGCTGTCTACCACTTAACGATCCTTTGCATTCATTCATTCATTCACACACACAACCATGCATGCATATGTACTGAAACTCGGAGCATGTGCAGAGTGTGTTCCTGGTGTATATATCCAAGTGGTGATAGCAGCTGTCCATAGCAATGATTTTTTGTCTTCCCACATGTACGTAGCGGAACTTGGAGCCTGTGCAGAGTACGTTCCTGTTGAATGTCCAAGTGATGACAGCAGCTGTCAATAGCATTACTTAATTATTCTTTGCACTCAAACACACACTCACACACAGTGGAACTCTAAGCACGTACCGAGTGCGTTTTTGTTGCAGGTGCAGGTGTGGATAGCAGCTGTTCTACTTGATGGTCCTTTGCATTCACACACCCACATGCACGCAGAGTGCTGAGTTGCGTTCCTGTTGCATGTCCAGGTGATGATAGCAGCTGCCTACTACTAAACGAGCCCTTGCATTCACACACACGCAGTGGAACTCTGAGCACGTGCAGAGTGCGTTTCTGTTGCACGTGCAGGTGTGGAGAGCAGCTGTCCCCTACTTGATGGTCCTTTGCATTCACACACACGCAGTGGAACTCTGAGCACGTGCAGAGCGCTCCCCGAGGACGTCCCGCACCCCTGAGCATGGCCAAGTCTCCTCCTCGGCCCGCCCTCTCCTGCCGCCGGCGCCGCAAGGGTTACAGGCGGAGCGCTCCGCTTCCCAGAGAGGCTCGAGCCGGCCCGGGCGGGCGGGGCATGCAAATGAGGCCGGGCTCTTCCTGCGCCGGCCCCGCCCCTCCCCGGACCTGGCAGGCTGCAGGAGGCGTCTGTTGCCCCCCCGCGGCGGGGCTGCGCCCTGGGGCCGCTGCAGGCAGGCGGGGGCCGAGGCGCTCAGGCGGCGGTGGCAGCGAGAGCGGCCGAGGGAGCCCTGCTGGAGGCCAGGCCGGCCAGGCTGCAACCCCTGGCACAGGCGTCGTGCGTGAGCCGGTGGAACTCCCTGCCACAGGATGTGGGGGTGGCAGCTGGCCTGGGCGCCTCTCGAAGGGGACTGGACAGGTTGATGGAGGGAAGTCCACCAGAGGCTGCAAGCCGGGATGGGTACGTGCTGCCTCCTGGTTCCAGAGGTGGGCTGGCACTGAATGCCCATGCAAGGGAGGGCACCAGGGGGCAGATTTCTCCTGGGCGCCCTCAGGTGGGCCACTGAGATGCAGGAAGCTGGACTAGATGGGCCTCCGGCCTGGCCCAGTGGGTTTCTTTTTAGGTTCTTGCGTTAATTAATCTGTGGAACTCCTTGCCGAGGGATGTGGGGGTGGCATCTGGCCTGGATGCTTTTGAAAGGGGATTGGACAGACTTCTGGAGGAAAAGTCCGTCACGGGTTACAAGGCATGGTAGGTGTGTTTGTGCAAGCTCCTGGTTTTAGAGGTGCCAGATGCAAGAGACGGCACCCAGGTGCAGGCGTCTTGTGGGGTCCCTGAGGCATCTGGTGGGCCACTGTGAGTTACAGGAGGCTGGACTAGATGGGCTTTGGGACTGATCCAGCAGAGCTCTTATGTTCTTACTCCACCCGCAGGCTCCGGCTTCCGTCTTCATGCTTGGAACTCCTGAGATGTAGCTCCTTGCTTGGGAGCCACAGTGGTGGTGGTGGCTTTGCCTTCCTCCAGGCTTGTCGGGTTTTCATTGTCACCTGGTTGACCACTGGGGGGAACAGGTACTGGGCGAGAATGAGCCTTTGGCCTGATCCTGTAGAGCCCTTCTTAGGTTTTAAATGAGATGCGATTTGCCAAAGTGGTGGGGGAAAGGAGGGTCCACCTATCTGAAGTACCCCTGGAAGTAACTGGTGATGACATAATCTCCAGTCACCTCTTGGTTGAGAGACCAGATGCGCCACGACAAGCAGCAGTGAGAGGCTCAGGTTAGACAGGAGGGCTTTTTTGAGCGAAGAAAAGCATCCTTTGGAGCTCTGCCCACCAAGCCAAGCCTCCTACCACTGTTTGTTGCATAACTGGTTTTGCTTGCCTGGCAGCAGGTGTCTGGGGTCCCACGAGTATCACTGGTGGTACCCGTACCACTGGTTGAGAAACACTAATCTAGTCCAACCCCCTGCTGGTAGCAGGAAACCCTCCTAGAGCATCTCCAACAGGTGCCTATGGAGCCTCTGCTTGAAGTTCTCCAGTGAGGGAGAATCCACCCACCCCCCCAGCAATCTTGTCCATACTGAACTGCCCTGACCATCAATAATTTCTTTCTCATAACTATTGATGTTCTGCTTAAGCAAGAATGGACATATTTTGTATTTCTAGTGGGGGTATAGAGACCACGGGTTATTGAGACCACAGGGTGGCATCCAGAGAAACTCCCTCTTGGTGCCCCTGGGCCTTTTGCACAAGTGGAATGCACCTTTGTTCTCAGAGCGAGTTTCCGGGAACAGAAGCGTGACCCTGGATGCTATCCTATAATTATAGATATACTGTGTGCATCTTTTGTTAAACTGATGTCATTTGCTGGTAAGGGGCACAGGTGCATCCACACAGCTGCCTTATAGGGGCAGCCCCAACTTTGTAGCCACCTGATGTGCATCGTATCAGCACCGGATTGCGAGGGGTCTGAGGGGTGGCAGATTCAGGGTGCCTTTCAACCCAGGTCTGCCACTGTCTCCTTCCTCCAACTTGTCACCAATCAGGCCTCAACTCTCTGCTTTTAGAGAATATCCAGAATTAGAGGAAGTGAATTACACAACAAAGAAAAATAGCAGTAGCAAATCTCAACAGTGCTACATTGTTGAAGAGCCATCAAATTCTCATAATCAGTTTAGGGCAGGGGTCTCCAAACCCCACCCCGAGGGCCAGATGCGGCCCACGGCAAGCCTCTATCTGGCCCACGGCCAACCTCTTGTCCCCTGAAAGCCTCTGGCCCACTCAACTGAATACAACCAGAACTGTGCTCTGATTGTGTCTGGAGGGTGTTCTGAGGGCCAGAAAGGTTGAATGAATGAGCCCATTCGTTCATTTATTCACTCATCTAAGTTCTATCTCTAATTAATTTAAATTTTATATTTAAATTTTTTTCCTGGCCCTCAGCACCAGATATTTGATGCAGCCCTCTGGCCAAAAAGTTTGGAGACCCCTGGTTTAGGGGAAAGCATGCTGTTCGAACTCTGAAGTCCCATGACCTGTTTTATATAATGGCATTTCATATCCTTTTCTTTAAAGTTGGGGTGAGGTAGTGCAAAGGACAGCCTAGCTCCTGAGATTTAACACAGTTACCTTGCAGCTGGGGTTTTGTAGTCCTTGGAGCACAATTTTGTGCTCTAATCAAGCCAGCTAAAAATCTTCACTTTTCAACTTTGGTTGAGAAGACCGGAGAGAGGGGAAAGTCAACTGATCACTTTTCAAAGCGGGGAAGGAAGGGAAATCAATTGGGGCTTAAAATTTGAGTGCTCTTTCAAAGGGCATTGCTAAGATCTTGGCTCACTTTTTTATTCCTGTGTCTCTTTCCTTCAGCAACTAGAAGTCTCCTTCTCACTCATCCAAGGATTCCTGCAAAAATGACCTTTGTGACTGGAGGTCTTCAGAACCTGTTGCGTCACCTGGGAGGAGCAGGCTCTGTGGCCAGACAGCTAAATGGGTGAGATGTATCTCCCCCAGTGAGGCATGATTGGTTGCCAGGGCAGATACCTGGCATTCCTTCCTGCCGTCCCCCAGAAGCACCTCCATGAAGCTGCAATTCTCCACCACTTGGATAAAAGTGAATTCCAGTACCAAGATCATTAGTGAGCCTTTGATTTAAAGAGCCTCAATTTAATAGATTTCAGAAACAACAAACATTTCCTGCTCTAGTCATATACATTTTGTGCGTGTGCATCTAAATTGACTTAAACGCCTCTGGATTTAACAGACTTGATGGGCACCCCATCCTCCCGTTAATCCATTAATTTGAGGGTTCACTGTATTTAGCTACCACTTGAGGTAGTTAAAAGTATTTATTTAACTTGAGAGCCCTTCTACAGTCACCTTCAAGAAGCCACGCAGTATTGCGCTTCCTGTTTGAAAGAGGCAAAGTTCTCCACCACATGTGAGAATACAAAATGGCTGCTGACCTGAAGGCCGAAGGGGCTGTCAGTCTTCCTTCTTGGAATAGTCCAGGACAAGAAGTGAAACCTGGCATGGAAATGGAGGAGCAAGTCCGAGCAGGGGGTCTGGAAGCAGAAGGGGAAAGGATGGTCCCTCGTGTTATCCAGGTTGGGACCATCGGGGAGTTTCTAGGCTGGGCAGCCCCGCAAGAGTTGATCCAGGGCCCAGAGGAGGGTGCTGCCCAGCGCTGGGAAGCCCAGTGGCAGGAGGTCTTGAGGGCAGTGCAGCTCCATCCGGCTGGGTGTGGAAGCCCTCAGCAGTCAAAACCGTTGCTGTGGAGCAATACTAAGACCTCTGGGGAGGTAGCCACAGATACCAGCCAGTGTCTTAGAAGAGAAGGGATTATGCAACTCCTGGTGGACAACAATGGAGTAGTTACACAGGTCTTCAGCCATCCAGAGATGGGAGAAAACAAGATGGTGGACGAAGAGGTTGTGACCAAGAATTCTGCCAACAGCGAAATGCAGCGCCAGCGTTTCCGGCAGTTTGGCTACCAGGAAGCGGAGGGGCCCCGGGAGGTGTGCAAGAAACTCTGGGAGCTTTGTCGACTGTGGCTGAAGCCAGAGAGCTGCACTAAAGAGGAGATCCTGGAGCTGTTGATCTTGGAGCAGTTCCTGACTGTCCTGCCTCAGGAAATGCAGAGCTGGGTCAAGAAACGTTGCCCTCAAGCATGCTGCCAGGCTGTGGCCTTGGCGGAAGAGTTCCTCAGGGCACAGCCACAGGAGGTCAAGGTGAGAGAGACTTGGGATCAGCCAGGGCGGTGAGGGTGCTGAGTCAGCACTTGATTCACATCCTTATTTTGGAGGGGGAATGTACTGAGCTGCCATATTCTGACTCAGACCATTGGTCCGTCTTGTCCAGAATTGCTTCCTCTGACTGGCAGCAGCTCTTTGGGTGGGCCTTGCTCAGTGACCTGATATCTGGTCAACGGGAGATGCTCGGGGCTAAACCTGGAACCTTCTTCAGGCAGTAACCAGGGCCGACTCATTCATGAGTCCAACTGAAGTGATTGCCTCAGTCACAGAGCTGCAGGCTCTGTGAGGTAAGCTTTCCTCCTGCTATTCAGGGGGTGAGATGGTCATGACATGACAAGAACATAAACAGGGTTGCAGGTGGGGGCAGAAGTGTAGTTCCATGACTTCCTGGCAAGAGTGCCCAGGTGCTGCCCTTAAAAACTTTTTGAAATATATTAACTTAAGAGAAGCATCAGGCTCAGCAGGAGGCATACTGAGAAATTTGCCTAGGGACATCTGTTGCTGCCAGGGCCAACCCAAGACCTCCTGCCACCTGAGGTGGCATGCCAAATGCTGCTGCCCCCCCCTCACCTAGTGATGTACCAGCCTGTGCTCCTCCAACATCACTCTCTTCTACACTTCAACATTGTTCTCCCTCTGCCTTTGCCAATACAGGGAGTGGGAGGAGGACTACCAGTCTGCTGCCTGAGGCAGTGACTTCAGTTGGCCTAATGAATGGGCCAGCCCTGGTTACTGCCTAGGTTGCCACCTTTCTCACAAGCTGTTTTTACTGATGTTTTTACATACTATAGTAAGGCTACCAGGGAAAAGGAGAAGCATCTGGTGTCCCCCTTCAGGTACCAGGTGTTTGTGTCCCAGTCCTGCTCAGCTTCTAGCAATTGCATTGAAAGAGCTTTCACTAGTGCAGTGGCATAGCTAGAGGGGGTGCAAACCATTGAGTTTTGCAGGGCACCTCACTGCGGTGTGCAAGTGGCCTCTCCCCTTTGGAGCCATTCCAGGCCACTAGAGCGTATGCCTCTTTTTTACTTCCCCGTCTCGAATGGCTCCAAAGGGGGGAGGGGCCCCTTGCACGCTTGCAGTGAGGCTCCATGCAAAACTTACTTCTTTGCCACCCCCTCTAGCTACACCACTAGCTAGGGTAGCACTCTCACAGACCTTGTATATTTATGAGATGCAGTCAGCTCACATCTTAAGGGAGGGTTACTTATAAGACTTATATACCAACACAATTTACACAGTTGTTAGTCTTTGGGAAGGGGGCAAATGCATATACTTGAATTCACGCAAGTTTATGGTGCATAAGACACAGGTATATTTCAATCCCATTTTATACATTTGTTTTTGAACTTATTGCAACCCCGTCCAAGAATTTTGGATAACTTGAGTGAGCTCTCTAAATGACATCTGATAAGGAGTAAGCGGTAGGAGAGGATGTGGATGATAAGGAATAAGTCAATGATTTTCAACCAGCATGATGTGCCACAGGAGTTTGGAGCACAGTGGTTGAAAGTAGCCAAAACACTCTTCCGGGTTCTGTGGCTCTATTTCTAGGGCAACTGTCTGTAGTAATGAATCGTTTGCCCCGGCAGAGGAATAGGAACAGACAATTTGTTACTACAGATAGTTGCCCTAGAAGCAGAGCCACAGGACCCACAAGAATCTCCTGAAGGCCAGAAGTGACATCACAAGAGGCGTAGACCATCAAGGTTGTGCGTGCCATGAGAAGAAAAACGTTGAAGGTAGCTGGAATGAGTTAGGAGAGGAAGCCACTAACGAAGAGACCTGAAGGTGAGTTTTCTGTTGCGCAGTCTTAGTGAGGCATGGCTATGAGAGGTATTGTCCACCGCACCACTGGACAGAAGCAGCAGCGCCGTGCCGAGGATGAAGAGGGCTGCATTTGGTCTACAGTAGATGTGGAAAACCTGCCGGGACTGCTGTTCCCCTGTGTTGATGTTCCAGTGCGCTTGGATTCAGAGCATTTTCAGGGGAGGCTTAGCACCCAGCCCGTTTCTTCCCTCTGTGCCGCATTCTGAGTCCCAGCTGCTGTGGTCCCCCTTTGGCTTGGTCAGATTCAGTTCCCATGGGGGGCTTTTGCATGCCTGGCTCTGAGTCTCCGGCTTGACTGGAACCTTCTCTGCCATTTTAGGACCTGGGGCCGTGCAAAGAGGTTGTTGTGATCTCCTCTGAGGCAGAACTGTCTCCACTGAGCTCCAGACCTGGCCGCTTCTGTGGAAAAGTTCAGCTGGAGGATGGTTGGACTCTCACATCATCAGGTATGCATTTGTGGTGTTACTGGAAAAGGGCCTTCTCCGTTCCTGCCAAGCCTGTGAGGTGTGGCTGGGGTCTTCCCTTATCCCAGCAGGGCAGTGTGAAGGCATGAAGCGACTGTCTGCTGAGCCAGACCATTGACCCGTTTTGCCCAGTATTGTCTACACTAGGGGTTGGCAACCTTTTTGGGGAAAGGGGCCAGGTGCTGAGTTAGTCCTGCCCATTTTACCTCAGAATGCCAGATGCAAGGGAGGGCACCAGGGTGCAGGTCTTTTGTTGTCTTGGGTGCTACCTGAGGAATTTGGTGGGCCACTGTGAGATGCAGGAAGCTGGACTAGATGGCCTATGACCTGATCCAGTGGAGCTCTTATGTTCTTAAGGAGTTAGGTTTTAAGCAAGCATGCTCATTGCTGCTTTATTTTAATTTCCAGTTTTTGAATCGGCAGTGGTGGGGGGGCAGATGGGGTGAGCTACTTTGGGGCAGGGCATTGGCTATGGGCTGGGTGTACCCTTTGTCTTGTCCAGCAGAGGTCTTCTTGCGTCCTTATCTTGGTCACCAATCCTGACTTCCTGCCTGTCTCTTTGTGCCCAGGGAAAGACAGACGCCTGAATATTTATCCGGTTTCACCAAGTGAGGGAATTGCAAATGGGAATAAGTTGGGTCTTTCGGAACAGGGGGGTTCTCCGCTGCCGGTGCTACTTGGGACATTATTGGGGCCAGCAGAAAGCAGCTGTGCACTTGAGGGAGAGCACAAGATGGAGCTGAGCAGGAGGTGGGACGAGGCCACTTGCTGCAGCGAGGGCGTCTACGAGACCGTGGTGCGCCTGGAAGAACAGGGCCACTGGTGCCTCGAGTGCGGCGAAAGCTTCCAGGACGCACTGCAGCTTAGCGGGCACCAGAAAATCCATATGAATCGGAAGCGTCCCGAGTGCCCGGAATGCGGGAAGAGTTTCCGGGACCTTTCGCATGTGCTTCGGCACCAGACGGTCCACACGGGAGAGAAACCTTACACGTGTCCCGAGTGTGGGCAAAGCTTCACCCAGAAGCCTGCGCTCAATAGACACATGAGGAAACATCTGGAAAGCCAGCACTACACAGGTACAGAAATATACATACAAGTGTGTCACCCCCCTCGTATACATGGAACTCTTATCCGTATCCATGGGAGGGGGCCAGGAACATATCCCCCACAGATACGAAAGGATGCCTGTATTTGTAAACAGATTTAATCATTTGCTCTTGTTACAGGTTGTATGGAAGCCACTGTTGAAGTCTTGTTGGTCAAAGAGCGGGATAAAAATGCTTAAAAATGAATAAATAAATGAACCGAGGTCCCAGTGGCCTAAGTGGTGTTTAACTACTCCATCTGGGTTGTAGGGTTGAGACAGTAATTATTGACCTTTAATCAGTAATTGTTTCACCATTGCAGAAATTTTAACCTGAGAAAAAGGGTCTCCAATTGGGCAGCAGGTTTACATGTTTGTAAATTATTGTTATTTTTGTCAGTTTTATTATTTAAAAGCAATGCAAAAAACATTTCCCATTTGGAATTGAATTCAACTCTTTTCAACTGGTGTGTCGCAGAAGGTTCACAGATAGGGAACAACAGTTGAAAATCACTGAAAAACTCTTTCAGGTTCTGCAGTTCAGTTTCTAGGGCAACTGTAGTTATGAATTGTCTTTGTCCCCATCCTTTGCCGGTTCCTTAAGAGGGACAAGCAATTCGTTACTACAGACAGTTGCTCTTAAAGCAGAGCTGCAGAACCCAGAAGAGTCTTCCTGAAGCTGAAAGTGACATCACAAGAGGGGAAGGCCATAGAGGTCCGTGTGCAGGAATGTTGAAAATCACTGGGCTAACTACATATACAGTGCAATAAAATGCCACAATACAAAAACTAACAATTACTAGTAATTAGAGGTGCTTAGTCAAATGATAGGTGCCCTATTAAAAGAGGCATTCCTTTCTGTGGAAGAATGGGGAAGGCCTCTTTCTAAAATGGTGCTTGCCATCATTTGAAAGTTCTTCGCTTAAAGATAATGAACAATTACTTTTAGAAGTCTGCAACCCGGTTCCCCAGGGCCATGATTTAAATTGATCAAATGATTGTGCATTGGTAGATCTTGCTGATTCGCTGATTAAATATTGCAGCACTGCTTTCCCTCTAGAAATTAAATATGGCATGGGCTGTATATGCACTCATCCTACTTTTGCATCTGGCCACAGCAGGTTTTGCAACTTTTGACAGTGGTGTGAGACATCGGAGGACCCATACGAATCGCAAGCGCCCCGAGTGCCTGGAATGTGGGAAGAGTTTCCGGGATGTTTCCCAGGTACTTCGGCATCAGACGGTTCACACGGGAGAGAAGCCTTTCAGCTGCTCAGAGTGTGGACAGAGCTTCACTCAGAAACCTGCTCTCAATAGACATCTGAGAAAACACCTGGAAAGCCAGTACTACACAGGTATGGATAGAGCTGACTGTTGGCTGTGGGGGGGGGGGGGAGAAAAACACAAAAATCAAGCTGGATTATGTGTCAAGTCAAGCCAAATCCTGCGGTCTGTGCTATCTATCTGTTTGTCCTCTACTCTGTTGCTTTTCCACCAATCGTGCAGTTCAGGGGGAGCAATGCCCCAGGACTTCTCCTACATCAGGAATGGTGACATAATCATCAGGAGTGCTCAGCTCCTGCCTGAGAAAAATTTTTTCTAAGTACCTTAGTCAAAAAGAAGCATCGGGCTCAACAAAAGGCAAACTGAGAGATTTGCCAAGGGGCAAGTCTAGGCCACCATCTTTCCCAAGAACGACCTGAGGCACAGCGTATCTCACATAACATTAAGTCTACAACCCTATGCACATTTACCTGAGAGTGTGAGTAAATCCACTTGAACAATACTCTCAGCATACATACTAAGACTATAAGGCAGCCATTTTCAATGTTTTTCTCCACACTGATCTCTATGGTCTTTGCCCCTTGTGATGTTGCTTTTCCACAACTCTTCTGGGTTCTGCAGGTCTGGTCTCTGCCAGCAGAGGAAGAGGGGCAGACAATTCGTTACTATAGACAGTTGCCCTAGAAACAGACCTGCAGAACCCAGAAGAGTTTTTTAGTGATTTTCAACTGCTGAGCTCCACCTGTGGACCTTTTGTGGTGCACCAAAGTGCCACAGCACATGGTTGAAAATTGCTGGGCTATGGTGTTTCCAGGTCACCCTGAAAGCTTCATTTTGTTAAACACCTTTTAATGTCTCTGATTACCACAACAACAGTCTCAAATGGAAATATTTGTAGATCCCAAAAGATGCCTCCCTTCCATGACCCAGAACAGACTTACAGTTGACTCCATTTGAAAGTGTTGTAATAAACAGGGAATCATAGAGTACATACAGCCTGAAATTCAGCTCTTGGAATGGCCTGGAAGGCTGTCTCCCTCCCAGTAGTTAGGGAGCTTCTTCCCAACCACCCAGCAAGCTGGAATTTGTTATGTAGAAAGCTTAAAGCAGTGAGAAGTCTGAAAATGTGACAGTTTTACAACTTAGCAGACAAAACTTGGGAGGTCCTCTCAGGCTTGGGAAGAGAACAGACCAGTAACACTCAGGAATACAAAACAATGAAAACTGTAGTTATTTCTCTCTCTACTCAAATCCTCTGCTTTATCCTGAGTGAATCCTGTTGATATTCTCTGTCTTCCTTTCAGTTATCAATGGGGACGAGCAGATGAATGAAAAGGTGTGCTTTGAGCCTATTGAATCTCAACACATGTTGTCAGGAACATTCTACGAGTCCATCTCCAGCCCCTTTCCCCCCAGGTGTCCCTTAGAAACTCAGCCAGTGGAGAACCATCCTGGTGAGCCCCTGCCAAGCAAGAGTGGAGCCCTCGAAGTTGTGAAAACAAAACAGAGCCGTCGGGGCCAAAAGAACTACTGGTGCTTTCTGTGTACCAAAGGCTTTCGGGACAAAGCAGACCTGGTTAGACATCAGAGAATCCACACAGGAGAAAAACCGTTCGTCTGCCTGGACTGCGGAAGGAGGTTCAGCACCACGTCAAGTTTGTACAAGCACCAGACAACCCATAGGCGAAGCGCTCCACAGGAAGAGAAGAGTTAACTCCTTCAGCAGAAGGAGTAAGGGCCAAGGAAACAGGGAGGGATACTTGGGGGGGGGCTTCACACAGGATCAGTTGGGCTGTCGGTGGAGAGAACAGGTGGGGGTTTCGTTTGCTATGTTCATATAGTGACTCAAGCAGCCCAAGGGTCATGTCCAGTTTGATCTCACTAGTGTGTAAGTATATCTGAAGATGCTTTCTCATTAAGGACAATTAAGATTGTTAGTTTTCTGTGGTTGTTATGATTACTGACAATAGCACTGCACTTCAGAGACCCACCCTCCTTGGGTTCTGGATGCAGACACAGTTTCATTTCTCCCTTTAAATAAAGGCTAAGCCAATTCTAGTTACAGTGTGCTTTTTCTGCAGAGGTGGCGGAGAAAGCATGCTTCTTTTGGAGGTGGCACACACCTTTGGCTGCTTTCCTCATTCAATCAAATTCTCAGCTCTTCCCCCTCAATAGCCAAATTAATTTTTTAAAAAAATCTGATGGGAAATGTATAAAAACCTTTTACTCTGATCTGAAACAGTGTACACCACCCTGGTTAATTGCTTAACAGAATTTAGTTGTTTTGAAATGGTGGAATGGAATCAAATTTACAGCCCAGTCCTATCCCAGAGGATAAATGCAAAGGCAGCCCTGCCTGAAAAGAAGACTTCCTGCTGAAAAGCCACAGAGGACAGTCTAGCCCTGGAAAAACATGGCACCAAACATGTGTGTGGATGGTACTCAAACGCCTACATAACTGCACTAGTGGAGAGGCCAAAACAGGGAGGAAATTGGGGCATGATGTGGGAGGAAACAAGGAAGAATCGATGCACCCCATATCCTAACCCTACTTTAGATGACAATCCACCCCTGACATTGGAAAATCTCTGTGTCAACAACAGAGCTGGCAGAGGTAAGACTATAGGGAACAGATAACTGAACCTCTCACTACCCCCCCACCACACATGCTCTGTGAGCAGCCCATGCATTGCTCCCTCTGCTACAGGTCCATCTACAGCCTCTGAGCCAGGTGTGCTTGTTTGCAGGGAGGCAGAGTGTTAAATGCCAGGTGGCTCCATCAAGTCCAAGCTAGCACAAAAGCCACATAAGGGAATACTAAGCTTCATAAGCAATAATCAGGTTATGCACAAGATGAAGCAAGAATATGAGGTACCATTCAAAAATGCAAGTGGCCATGAGCTCTGTGTGTTTCAAAGAACTATACACTTGTGGAGGCTTACAGGACAGGTTTAGAATCACTGGATGTTAAGAGATGGAAGGAAGCTTGGAGGTCATCTAGTCCAACCACCTGCTCAGTGCAGGTGCTCAGTGCAGCTTGTGTGACAGGTGACCATCCAGTCTCTGCTTGAAAAGTCTCCTTTAAGCAAGAGCCTGCTACTATACGTGGCAGGCTGCTCCAGTGCTAGGCAGCTCTTCTCGTCAGGAAATTCTTCCTAAGTTTAACCTAAATCTATGTACCTGCAGTTTCAGTGTCAAATTCTGGTGTGAGCTGGCTGGTTGCTCATCATGAAGGTAGGAATTTTTTTTATGTCATTCAAATTGGCCGTTGATGGCAGTTTTTTAGCCTACCCCAGATGGGCAAGGGAGGGAGGGAGGGACAGACAGTGTATTCGGTAGGTTTCATGCATTAAAAATTGGTCACTTGTGTTTAATAAAATGGCCAGGTTAAACCCGAGTGCAGTCTGTTGTCTTTGTTGGGGGTACGAGGATAAACGGAATGCCAGATGCAGGGGATTGGCAGGGAGATGCAAATATCTTGTTGTCTTGTGTGCTCCCTGAGGCATCTGGTGGGCCACTGTGAGATACAGGAAGCTGGACTAGATGGGCCTTTGGCCTGATCCAGCAGGGCTCGTCTTAGGTTCTTATGGACAAGGGTATCTAAATATCCCTTATCAGGGAGCTGTTTCTTTGTGCCTTGCATTCCCTTTGCAAGGGCAAGATTGACCACCATATACCTTACTCCAGAGAAGCATTCATTAAATAATTCCCCCGACAGCTCTCTTGGCAGCAAGACATGCCTGCCAATACTAGGGTATTTGCAACCTGGATGATTGTGTCTGGTCATTGGTGTCCTTGGACATTTGCGTTTGCGCTTTTTTTGGGTCCCGGTCATTTGCATCCCACTATAACTGGACAACAAACTCCATGCTATATATTCTAAGACTCTTATCTCTGCCCTAATCTACCATCGCGTTTTAAAAATAAAAAGTACATCTAATATAAAAACACATATATTGGGACACAAATGTCCAGTACTTGGAAGCATTTGACTGGGATACTGCTGACCAGGATGCAGTAGGCCTGTCATTCTTCCTGCCTGTGCTAATCAGTGCCAATCCTACATTGCCTCATGGACTTCTGTGTTAATGGATTCAGACAGTGGATCTGGCACTTGGGGACAAAAAAGTTTTTAACTGCATCCTGGGGTGTTAACACCTCTGGGGAGCCAGATAAATCTGGGAGGTGGTCTAAGGCTTGGGAAGGTGTGGAAAACTGGAAGTGCCTTCTAAGGCTTCCAGGAGAACTTCTGAGGTCCAGGGATGCTGAGCGCAGGGAGAGCAGTTGAGAGGAAAAGGAAGTTAAGCTATTATCAGTTTGCCATGTTTAGGATATATGAAGCACATTGGCTACATGGCCAAGAGCAGTGGAGAAAAAAAAGGGGAAACAAAAAAAAATCATCAAGTAAAATGTTCTCTCTAGCCACTTTGAATGCCCATTTGGGAGGGAGGGAGAGATAGATAGATAAAATGTAGGTGTACATACACACACCATGTATAGAATCCTGTTGATAGAGCCCTTCAGGGACTATGCCCCCCATGACTATTTGACCATGGGTTTCTGGCAGCAGTTCTGCAGGTGAAGGGACCACACTTCGCTTAAGCTCAGAGGCTAAGTTCCAGCAGGTGAGCATTAGGGCAGCAAGCTTAGGAGCTTAGTTTATTTGTTTAGTTGCTACTGTAGTGGCTTTGTAGTTGTAACCTGTGTTTTATTTAGGCACCTACCTTTTCTGTGTGACCAAAATCTTTATTCCTTTAATGAAGTCATAAAACCACTCAGCCTGTGGGGGTGAGGAGGAATTGATTCATCTTAATCCAGTCCTGGTTCTTTCACCCACGATATGCAATGCTGTTTTTGCCAGAGCCTTCGGAGTTGGGGTGTTTGGAGCGTGCAAGGGCTGGGGGTGTCTGTAGGATGCCAATGGAGAGCTGGCAGATAAAAGAGGTGATGGCAGGCTATTGTGAACAGATGTGTTCTGAACCTTCCACAATTGAGTCCCCTGGAGTTTTGGGGTCCATTTATGACACCACACCATTAATGGTGGAGGTGCATGTTGCTGTGTTTCCTATTGCCATTGACTAGGAAGGGGGTGTCCGCTCACTGGCACTGCACCTGTCCCCACCCGGGCTCTGCTCACACTATGGGTGCTTCTCTGGATGGCTGCAGTGCAGTGCTTGGTCCCTTGACAGGATACTGCTCTGTGAATGACTGGCTGTGCACAGTGTCCATTGGTGTTGCTGGGAGAACCCTATCAATATTCTTGGAGGGCTGCATGGGTATGGCACTCTGGCCAAGCTTAGGATGCAGCAGATGTTGTGCTAGTATCCCACTGCTCCCACCACCGTGTCTGCATAGAATTTGGCTTCCAGTGATACTGTTCTGAGAGATGGAGAAGGCAATGGGTTACAAACTGTGGGTCCGAAACTTTTTTGACCTGCGGTTCCCCATGGCCACGGCCAGTGGCATAGCCAGAGTGGGTGCAAAGTACTAAGTTTTGAAGGGAGCCTCACTGCAGCATGCAAGTGGCTCCTCCCCCTAGGGGCCATTCCAGGGAGGAGAGTAAAACAACATTACTGGAGCTGGTGCCTTACACCATTACTGGAAAAATATGGAGAGGCCGTCAATGGGCGTGAGATGTTGGAGGTGACACAGGGAAACCAAGGAGGTTGGATTCAATGGGGGCAGTAGAGACAGGAGGTCACACGACCTGGACTATCCTCCTCCCAGGAACAGAACAGGCAGAGACTTGGCCAGAGTTCCCCAGGAGCTGAGCCTGTGGCCCGGAAAGGCAGCATCCTGGAGTCCCTTATGTGCGTAAAAGTTCTGGGTGAAATGGCTCGTCATGCCAGACTGTCAACCACATAGATTGCAAAATACAGCATGTGCTTGTGTGACCTGGCAGGAACATTGATACGGGCATGACACAGGCATTAATGAAAAAGGAATAATAAGAAGATCCGCAACAGAAGCTCCTGCCCTCTCCTTCTTTGTTGCAAGATGGAGACACTGGCAAAGTGCTGGGAGAACTCAGTTATCACCTGGGCTGCCATTTCAGCAGCACAGCTATCAAGAGGACATGTATACTGGCATTTATAAGGACATGACCTAAACACCCACCTCCATCACAGATAGTGCTGAACATATGCTGAGAAACATCCAGTTTCTTTT
Source organism: Tiliqua scincoides (assembly GCF_035046505.1). Taxonomy (NCBI): domain Eukaryota; kingdom Metazoa; phylum Chordata; class Lepidosauria; order Squamata; family Scincidae; genus Tiliqua; species Tiliqua scincoides. The sequence goes on from NC_089822.1 coordinate 265,972,161, forward strand.
CCCTTAATTTCTGCTTTCAGGCTGAAAATTAAAAGGGGCAGAGGGTGTTGTGGAGACATTATTTGTGAGCTGAGACTATTTTCACCTTCCAGGGTCCTGTGTCCTTGGAGGAATTGGCTGTATGTATCACAGAAAAGAAGCAGGCTGTGCTGCATCCAGGCTAGAAGGCTCCGCGCAGCAAAATCAGGGTGGATGATGATGGGATTGGGTCCTCCTTGGGTAAGGTTACCCTTTCCCCAGATGCGTAGCCAACAAGGACTAACCCACAAGCAGAGCAACTTTTTCTTGGAGAGAAAAAGGGTGAAGGAAGAACTGGGGACTCCAGTTTCCTATCAGGAGTCAAGGCTGTGCAAAGCCAGGAGCAGCAAGGCCTGGAACGTGGTTGTGGCATCCAGAGGACCTACAACAAGCAAGCCCAAGAGACAAAGGAGGGTGGCTGGAGAAGCAATCGGAAAAGACCAGAGCCCTTTCTGGATGAACCACCACAGGAATTCTGCAGTCCAAGGAAGACACTCCCACCTGCTCCCCCAAAATGGGTCATGTCAGCTGTCCTACAGCAGAGTCTCCGGACTCTGTAGCAGATTTCTGCACAGTTGAGAATGGCTCCACACAGGATGGAAGAACCCAGAATGCTCTGAAGAGGGCAGGCTCAAGCCCCAATGCTGCCCCCATCATCCTATGCGATGCAACCGCACTGCCAGAGGCTAAGAGCATACTGTGGTTGGGGGGAAGGGATGACACCAGAGAGCCTGGGAGTTAAGGAAAACCTATTCAGCTAGCTTAAATGCAAGCAAAAGCATTGGCCAGAGAAACAGAGATAGGGTCCAGCATACTTGAAAACTCCCAAGATCCTCTGCTTCCTGCTGTCACATAAAAATACTTTTTTTGTTTGTCTAAATCAGGGGTGTCTAAAGTTTTTCATCATCTCTCTGACACTGTGTTGGGGGCTGGGGAAAAAAAAGACTTAATTTACTTTTAAAATTTGAATAAATTTACATACATAAATGAATATATTAAAGATGAACTTTATATGAATGAATGAAGGATTTGTGATAGCTCACGGCCTATAAAAGGCCTTGCACAAAGCAAGGCTGGCCTTTCCTTTGCTGCCGCTATTGCATCACAGACATGAAACAGCAAGCAGTGGAGGGAACCCTCATCCCACAACTCACGTGAGAGGTCAAACAGTCGTCCTTACGCTGAGATCAGTTGCAACGGGCCAGAGCGGGCTCCAACAAATTTCTGGAGGGCCAGAGGCTCATTGGCGACTGGGGGCTCCCTGAGGGCCGCATTGAGAGGCCTTGAGAGTTGCAAGTGGCCCCAGGGCCGGGGTTTGGGCACCCCTGGTCTAAACGTAAGAAAAACCTGAAAGGCAGGAGCAGCAGTTTGCAAACAGCTTTATTGATGCTGAAAGCATCCAACGAGAGAGATCAACAGGGAAGAAGCCCATCCAAGCCGAGACCAGCTCCAACCCCTCCCCAAAAACCATCAACAATTTGTAACTTTAAACACCAGCAAAACACACAACACATCAGGACCTCCTTCTTCCTCTTAGTCACAAATAACTTTCCTCCCATGAACGAAACTGTTGAACTGTGCAGTACTTTGGATAGAGCTGGACTGCGGGGGTTTCACACTCACACTCATTTTAATAGTGAAGGGCTTAATAACAATAAAAACGAATAACTTCTAAACTTTCTTAACTTGGCTCTATCACAGCCTCCTGCCCACCCCTCCCTGCTCCGCCCCAGCTCCACCAACTTCAGCCCACAAACCACCCCTTCTGTCACTTGAACTGCTCCGGCTCAGCACACAGAAGCTGCTGGAGTGCGTGTGGGGCTTACAGCATTGTTGCAGTTCAATGGTTTCTCTCTGCTGTGAGCTTGTGAGAAGGGCTCACTACATCTCTTTCCACTATGAAGGTATTTCTATGGTTTTTCTCGTGTAGTGTCTGTGATGCAGTCAATTGTCCACTTTCAGTGAAACTCTTTCCACACTCAAAGCATTTATATGGCTTCTCCCCGTGTGGGATCTTTGCACAGTAAGGTGTGAGCTGTCACCGAAGACTTTTCCACAGTCCAGACATTTATATGGCTTCTCACCTGTGTGGGATCTTTAATGTACAGTCAGGTTTGAGCTCACAATGAAGCTCTTTCCACACTGCAAGCATTTATATGGCTTCTCCCCTGTGTGGGTTCTTTGATGCCTAGTCAGATCACCTAGTTAGATCATTGCCTCCCGTATCACCTTCTTACATTTCTCATAAACTGTGGCAAAAGAAATGTAAGAAGGTGATACGGAAGGCCAAGCGAGACTGAGGAACGGACGGCCAGCAACATTCCTGTTGGCAACCTTCAGTCTCGAAAGACTATGGTATCGTGCTCTGAATGGTGTTTCTGGAACAGTGTCTAGTGTGGCTGAAAAGGCCGATTCAGGAGTGACAATCTCTTCCACACTGGGAGCAAGTGCAGTCTGTCCCTGGTCTGTCTCCCTGGCTATGGGCCTTCCTTCTTTGCCTCTTTGCCTCAGTCTGTTGGCCAAGTGTCTCTTCAAACTGGGAAAGGCCATGCTGCACAGCCTGCCTCCTAGCGGGCCGCTCAGAGGCCAAGGTTTCCCACTTGTTGAGGTCTACTCCTAAGACCTTCAGATCCCTCTTGCAGATGTCCTTGTATCGCAGCTGTGGTCTACCTGTAGGGCGCTTTCCTTGCACGAGTTCTCCATAGAGGAGATCCTTTGGGATCCGGCCATCATCCATTCTCACGACATGACCGAGCCAACGCAGGCGTCTCTGTTTCAGCAGTGCATACATGCTAGGGATTCCAGCTCGTTCCAGGACTGTGTTGTTTGGAACTTTGTCCTGCCAGGTGATGCCGAGAATGCGCCAGAGGCAGCGCATGTGGAAAGCGTTCAGTTTCCTCTCCTGTTGTGAGCGAAGAGTCCATGACTTGCTGCAGTACAGAAGTGTACTCAGGAATAAAAGCTTCTTCAAATATGTTAGAAGCAGGAAACCCGCCAGAGAAGCAGTTGGCCCTCTGGATGGTGAGGGAGGGAAAGGGGAGATAAAAGGAGACTTAGAGATGGCAGAAAAATTAAATGAGTTCTTTGCATTTGTCTTCACGGCAGAAGAACTCGGACAGATACTGCTGCCCAATCGGCCCCTCCTGACCAAGGAATTAAGTCAGATAGAGGTTAAAAGAGAAGATGTTTCAGACCTCATTGATAAATTAAAGATCAATGTCACCGGGCCCTGATGGCATCCACCCAAGAGTTATTAAGGAATTGAAGAATGAAGTTGCTGATCTCTTGACTAAAATATGCAACTTCTCCCTCAAAACGGTCATGGTGCCAGAGGATTGGATAGCAAATGTCACGCCAACCTTTAAAAAGGGAAAGAGGGGGGACCTGGGAAACTATAGGCTGATCAGCCTAACATCCATACCGGGTAAGATGGTGGAATGCCTCATCAAAGATAGAATCTCAAAACACATGGATGAACAGGCCTTGCTGAAGGAGAATCAGCATGGCTTCTGTAAGGGTAAGTCTTGCCTCACGAACCTTATAGAATTCTTTGAAAAGGTCAACAGGCATGTAGATGCAGGAGAACCCATAGACATTATATATTTGGACTTTCAGCAGGCGTTTCACACGGTCCCTCACCAATGGCTACTAAAAAAGCTCCACAGTCAGGGAATTAGAGGTCAGGTCCTCTCATGGATTGAGAACTGGTTGAAGACCAGGAAACAGAGAGTGGGTGTCAATGGGCAATTTTCACAATGGAGAGAGGTGAAAAGTGGTGTGCCCCAAGGATCTGTCCTGGGTGCTCTTCAACCTCTTCATAAAAGACCTGGAGACAGGGATGAGCAGTGAGGTGGCTAAGTTTGCAGACGACACCAAACTTTTCCGAGTGGTGAAGACCAGAAGTGATTGTGAGGAGCTCCAGAAGGATCTCTCCAGACTGACAGAATGGGCAGCAAAATGGTAGATGCGCTTCGATGTAAGTAAGTATAAAGTCATGCACACTGGGCAAAAAATCAAAACTTCACATATAGGCTGATGGGTTCTGAGCTGTCTGTGACAGATCAGGAGAGAGATCTTGGGGTGGTGGTGGACAGGTCGATGAAAGTGTCGACCCAATGTGCGGCGGCAGTGAAGGACGCCAATTCTATGCTTGGGATCATTAGAAAAGGTATTGAGAACAAAACGGCTAATATTATAATGCCGTTGTACAAATCGATGGTAAAGCCACACCTGGATTATTGCGTCCAGTTCTGGTTGCTGCATCTCAAAAAAGACAGAGTGGAAATGGAAAAGGTGCAAAAGGGAGTGACTAAGATGATTACTGGGCTGCGGCATCTTCCTTACGAGGAAAGGCTACGGCGTTTGGGCCTCTTCAGCCTAGAAAAGTCAGTTTCCAGAGTCCAAAACAGTCCTCCTCCCAGCCTGAGTCCCCACTCGGTTTTCCATAGGGAGCAAGGCACCAAACTGAACAGGGCGAAATAGGTAGATCAGAACCAAGTCACTGCATTCAGATGCAACCCCCCCCCCATAATTCACCCAGCTGTAAATGGATAGCATTTCATAGAGGATGGAAAGAAATTAGACAGCAAGGGACAGCACTTCTAAAGGCATAAGTTTGGGAACTGAAAGAGCATACAATACACAACAAATTAAAGTAATAAAAGCTACCTCCTAACACTATCACTCACCAGTCTCACATTCATAAATCAGAGAACACCAGCCGACCCTGCAAAGCTCAGGGTGGCACAATCTGGAAGGGTCCAAGCTCAGATTCGCAGACCAGGGAAGAACCAAGACAAAGGAATTTACAACAAATGACTCTTAGAACAAACTTGGACTCAGCAGACCATCAGAATTCAGAACCAGCTGACCTTTCTAGAAGGCTACGTGATGTCTAACCTCTCGCTCATGGTGGGACACCCCTCCCGTCCTGAAAACCTACAGCTGGAGCGGGTTTGCAACCCAGGTGTCCTTGAAGCCAATTAGCCACTCTGCAGTGATGAGGGCCGGCCATTTCCCCCCCCCCCGTCTCCCATTCGGGTAAGCGTGAATGAGAAACTCTCTCGCGCTCCCAGCTGCACCTAGCCAACAACCAACATGGCTTCAGGCAGAGGCCTCCAACTGGGGACCCAGTTTCTCACCAAGACTCCAGGCTCTGGAAAGCTGGGAGCAGCGGGGATGGAAACGAGGCTCTGGCCATTGCTGGAACGCCTCTCCTGCAGCAAGCGGGTCAGCCCAGAAGAGATTTTCCAGCGCAAGAGACAAAGGAAGGGCTGCTGGAGGAGCCATCCAAGGCCTTCTGAAGGGTCCACCCCACGGAGGTCACTCTCCCCAGCTCAAAAACATGTGGTCTTGTCATGTCAGCACACAACGTATCTTGGCTATAATTTTATTGATAGTAGTTGTAGTTGGCAACCTTCAGTCTCCAAAGACTATGGTATCGCGCTCTGAAAGGTGGTTCTGGAACAGCGTCTAGTGTGGCTGAAAAGGCCGATTCAGGAGTGACAATCCCTTCCACACTGGGAGCAAGTGCAGTCTGTCCCTGGTCTGTCTCCCTGGCAATGGGCCTGCCTTCCTTTGCCTCTTAGCCTCAGACTGTTGGCAAAGTGTCTCTTCAAACTGGGAAAGGCCATGTTGCACAGCCTGCCTCCAAGCGGGCCGCTCAGAGGCCAGGGTTTCCCACTTGTTGAGGTCCACTCCTAAGGCCTTCAGATCCCTCTTGCAGATGTCCTTGTATCGCAGCTGTGGTCTACCTGTAGGGCGCTTTGCTTGCACGAGTTCTCCATAGAGGAGATCCTTTGGGATCCGGCCATCATTCATTCTCACATGACCGAGCCAACGCAGGCGTCTCTGTTTCAGTAGTGCATACATGCTAGGGATTCCAGCACGTTCCAGGACTGTGCTGTTTGGAACTTTGTCCTGCCAGGTGATGCCGAGAATACGTCGGAGGCAGCACATGTGGAAAGCATTCAGTTTCCTCTCCTGTTGTGAGTGAAGAGTCCATGACTCGCTGCAGTACAGAAGTGTACTCAGGACGCAAGCTCTGTAGACCTGGATCTTGGTATGTTCCGTCAGCTTCTTGTTGGACCAGACTCTCTTTGTGAGTCTGGAAAACGTGGTAGCTGCTTTACCGATGCGTTTGTTTAGCTTGGTATCGAGAGAAAGATTGTCGGAGATCGTTGAGCCAAGGTACACAAAGTCATGGACAACCTCCAGTTCATGTGCAGAGATTGTAATGCAGGGAGGTGAGTCCACATCCTGAACCATGACCTGTGTTTTCTTCAGGCTGATTGTCAGTCCAAAATCTTGGCAGGCCTTGCTAAAACGATCCATGAGCTGCTGGAGATCTTTGGCAGAGTGGGTAGTGACAGCTGCATCGTCGGCAAAGAGGAAGTCACGCAGACATTTCAGCTGGACTTTGGACTTTATTGATTATTGTACATCTAAAACACTATTTAACTGTTGAATGTTTTGAATGTTGAACACTTCTGTACTATAGTTGAATAGGGTTCTGCTTAACAACAACAATAAAGAGTAACTGCTCACAAATTGCCCCCTGCACAGCCCACCTGATTCCCTAGCCAGTTCCACCCCCTTCTGCCCTCAAAGCCTCCTTCCATCACCTGAACTGCATCATCTGGAAGCCACTGGAGGGCAGGCAAAGCCTCCAGCCCTGTGAGTCAAAGGCATTTTAAAGGGGTTTTTCTGGTGGGAATTTCTGTGTGAACAATAAGGGCTGTTTGCCTGACTCTCTTTCCAAACTACAGGCAATTAGAGAGCTTCTCCCCAGTTAGAGTCCTTTCATTCCTGATCGGGGTGAGCTCTCATTTTTAAGGCTTGTCCCCTGTGTGGAATCTTTGATGCTTAGTCAGGTCTGAGCTCTGCCTGAAGCTCTTTTCACACTCCAAGCATTTATATGGTTTCTCCCGTGTGGTATCTTTGATGCAGAGTCAGGTGTGAGCTCCGACTGAAGCTCTTTCCACACTCCAAGCATTTATATGGCTTCTCCCCTGTGTGGGAACTTTGATGCATAATCAGGTTTGACCTCTGACCAAAGCTCTTTCCACACTCCAGACATGTATATGGCTTCTCCCCTGTGTGGGATCTTTGATGCACAGTCAGGTGTGAGCTCTGACTGAAGCTCTTTCCACACTCCAAGCATTTATATGGCTTCTCCCCTGTGTGGTATCTTTGATGCAGAGTCAGGTGTGAGCTCCGACTGAAGCTCTTTCCACACTCAAAGCATTGATATGGCTTCTCCCCTGTGTGGGATTTTTGATGCCTAGTCAGGTGTGAGCTGACACTGAAGCTCTTTCCACACTCCAAGCATTGATATGGCTTCTCCCCTGTGTGTAATCTTTGATGCTTAGTCAGGTCTGAGCTCTGCCTGAAGCTCTTTCCACACTGCAAGCATTGATATGGCTTCTCTCCTGTGTGGGATCTTTGATGCTTAGTCAGGCTTGAGCTCTCACTGAAGGTCTTTCCACACTCCAAGCATTGATATGGCTTCTCCCCTGTGTGGGATTTTTGATGCCTAGTCAGGTGTGAGCTGACACTGAAGCACTTTCCACACTCCAAGCATTGATATGGCTTCTCCCCTGTGTGGAATCTTTGATGCTTTGTCAGGTCTGAGCTCCGACTGAAGCTCTTTCCACACTCCAAGCATTGATATGGCTTCTCCCCTGTGTGGGATCTTTGATGCACCTTCAGGTATGAACTGTTACTGAAGCTCTTTCCACACTCCAAGCATTGATATGGCTTCTCCCCTGTGTGGGATCTTTGATGCACAGTCAGGTGTGAGCTCCGACTGAAGCTCTTTCCACACTGCAAGCATTTATATGGCTTCTCTCCTGTGTGGGATCTTTGATGCGTAGTCAGGGATGAGTTCACATGGAAGCACTTTCCGCACATCAAGCATTTATATGGCTTCTCTCCTGTGTGAGTTCTGTGATGTACACTCAGGCTTGAGCTCTCACTGAAGGTCTTTTCACACTCCAAGCATTTATATGGCTTCTCCCCTGTGTGGGTTCTTTGATGCACAGTCAGATGTAACCTACCACCGAAACTCTTTCCACACTTCAGGCATTTATATGGTTTCTGCTCTATGTTGAGTGCTTGTCCGCTTCTGTGCCTCCCTGTTCTATCTTGTTGTCTGCACATCAGTTCCTCTGAATCAGGCATGTCAACTTCTGGTGACTCCCCACGTGGTTCCCGCTGATCCCGAATATGTTCTACGTTTCTTCCTGTAACAGAGAGAGAATTTTGATTAGCAGTACAGTAGATAGATGTCACTGTCATGTGGACTCTACATTCCTAGGTTCTTTTGGATCAGAGGAAGATGCTAGTCCATGGCTGTCATAAAAGAGCTTGATCTGTATACAACTTAATGGTATCAACTTACAGGAGCACCTCCAACCATACAGGGGCAACTCCAGGCAGAAGACATACCTTTCTAAACCGAACATTTATACAGGCATCTCCAGATTGATGTGTCTTCAGGTGGCTCAGGAGACCAGCAAGGCCCGGGAGCAGAGCAATGGCGAAATACAGGAGCTCTTATAGACTAGCCGCTGACTTCACCTGGTGTATCAGAGAATTGGTGCCAATTGGCAAGAAATAGACTACCTGACAGCAAAATGATCTCTGTCTGTCTCCAGCCTGGGTTCTAATCATTAAAATACCACCTATGAAGAAACCTGCAAGGACAGTGGCCAGGCTGATGCCACCAAGGTTTGTTCCCACCATTAGAGAGAGGAGCTCCCTGGCAGGTGCATCTAAGTGAATACACCTGGTGCTCGGGGCTTGGAAGTAGACACATTTTCTGGCCCTCTTCAGACAAGATGGGCAGGTGCAATGGCAGAGGGCATTTGTTGGAGTCCAACATCTCCTGGGATCTGCTCAGTGAGAAAGCAGATGGTTTCCAGGGGTGAGAGACACACAGAAGATGGCTGACAGGCTCAGCACATAGCTAGCGGTTGCTGGGCCTTGCACCAGCTGTTACAGTAAGGATGCCCAGGACTGCAGCCCTGCCCAGTGGCAGAGCCTCACTGAGCTGTTGTGGACAGTCAGTGCTCACACCTGGCTGCGCATCAAAGGTCCCACACAGGAGAGAAGCCATATCAATGCTTGGAGTGTGGAAAGAACTTCAGTAGGAGCTCCAGTCTGACGGTGCATCAAATATCCCACACAGAGGAGAAACCTTATAAACGTTTGAAGTGTGGAAAGAGCTTCAGTGTGAACTCCAGCCTGACTGTGCATGAAAGATCCCTCTCCCAGGAGAAGCCACACACAGCATAGACACTCGCCTATAAGTCGACTGCACATATAAGTCGAGCACAATTTTTGAGCAAAAAATCATGCAATTTTCTATGACCCTCTGGTAAGTCAGGGGTTAAACTTAGGGGGGTGTCCGACTATAGTTTTGTCCTGATTTTCAGGATCCGAAGACAGATCCTGAAAAATAGCCTACCAGTAATTGTTACCTAAGCACTGTAGGTCTCTAATTTATTAAAAACATAGTAAAAGATCATAAGATACATTTTTATTCTTTTTAAATTCTGGTCTTCACCACCTTTTTGTAAACGCTATCAGAGTAAGTGCACTGTAAACAACATACCAGTAGAACAGTGGTTCCCAACCTAGCAGTCATGTACTCGAAGGACTCTCAACAGGATGTTTAGAGGTACTTGAAAAAGAATGGAATAATGGCAGAAAAAGACAGGTCGTTCACCAGAATGTCTTGCAAGGACCAGCAAGGCAGGAAGGGAGGTAGCTAGTTGGCTGTGAAAGTCCCACCAATAACTAGTTTTGGTCATTAATTCATGTATGAACTAGTGATTGAAAACCAGCACAGTAAAAAAGCTGAAACATCATATGGAAAGTGATCAATCACCCAGAATTTCTCAGCACACTTCTGGTGCAAAACAGAGCAAAGGCAGAGTCTTCTGTTTTTCAGACAGATGAAAAGAGAAAACACTGTGAAATACATGAAGTTTGGGCTTTCATAGAGAGGAGATGAGGGCTTGTATTATTACAAACATTTTGCTAATAGGAAGGGTACAATTTATGGAAATGGGCTGCCAAGGGATATGCAAGTGAAAAAGGTTGGGAACCACTGCAGGAGATCCGTGAATCAAATCCACCTTTAAGGTGTCTGGTGTGTTAAGCCAGAAGCTCTACGTACAACATACAACCCATAAAACATAACTGGGAGTGTGCAATTCAATGCACAGCAGAGAGATGCAGCTGCATATACTTGCAAACCTTTTTACTCAGAAGTAGACCCTCTGCTTTCCATGGGTGTCATTCTTAAGTAAGGGTGCACTGAATTGTAGCCTGAATTGAATTTCTGATGGAAAGGAGGATCCCATCCTGGTGTTGAAAAAAAAGACTTCTGCCAAATGCATTTGCATAAAGGAACCAGGTTGCAGCAGCAAAAGGGAACGGAGGAGAATAAAAGGGTAACCTTGGCTGGAATGTCCCAGGAAAGTTACTATAGAACAGCCAGGCCAATTCTATGCTTGGGATCATTAGAAAAGGTACTGAGAACAAAACAGCTAATATTATAATGCCTTTGTACAAATCGATGGTAAGGCCACACCTGGAGTATTGTGTCCAGTTCTGGTCGCCACATCTCAAAAAGGGCATACTGGAAATGGAAAAGCTGCAAAAGAGAGCGACTAAGATGCTGAAAGGCTACGGCATTTGGGCCTCTTCAGCCTAGAAAAGAGACGGGGACATGATTGAGACATTTTATGCATGGGAAGGATAGAGTGGATAGAGAGATGCTCTTTACACTCTTACATAACACCAGGACCAGGGGACATCCACTAAAATTGAGTGTTAGGAGGGTTAGGACAGACAAAAGAAAATATTTCTTTACTCAGTGTGTGGTCGGTCTGTGGAACTCCTTGCCACAGAATGTGGTGATGGCATCTGGCCTGGATGCCTTTAAAAGGGGATTGGACAAATTTCTGGAGGAGAAATCCATTACGGGGTACAAGCCACGATGTGTATGCGCAACCTCCTGATTTTAGAAATGGGCTATGTCAGAAGGCCAGATGCAAGGGAAGGCACCAGGATGAGGTCTCTTGTTATCTGGTGTGCTCCCTGGGGCATTTGGTGGGCCACTGTGAGATACAGGAAGCTGGACTAGATGGGCCTATGGCCTGATCCACCGTTCTTATTAACCCTTTTCAGCTCACAGCACACTGTCAAGGCACTAAAATTGTCAAGGAACACTCCTAGTTTTTTTACTTACATTTAATTACTATATTACAATTAATTTTTAATTAATCTAATTAATACAATTAAATCATTACATGACAAAGGGCACAATCCTAAGCAGGTCTACTCAGAAGTAAGTCCTATTTTGTTCAACGGGGCTTACTCTTAGGAAAGTGTGGTTAGGATTGCAGCCAAAGACTGGGGGGGATGTGCCTGTGGGACTTACTTCTGAGTAGACATGCCTAGGATTGGGCTTTTGGTTGCACTCTTTTTTCTCAAATACAGGAGCAGGCAACTGGCACTTCTCTCTCCTCCTCTCCCCCACCCACCCCCTCCCACAGGGACATCCCCCCATCTCACAACTGCAGTCAGCACCTCTCCCACTGTCCCTCCCCTCACTGATCCACTCCTTCCAAAGGTCCAGAATCATTTGCCTCACATTCTCCCCCCCCCCCATTGCCTGCTCCTGTATTCCAGAAAAAAGCCCAGTCCTCCCATGGTCTTGTAGTCAATGGGGCTTCCTCCCAGGAAAGTGGGGTTGGAGAGGAACCTGAGAGCCCAGCCCAGGCATGTCTACTCAGAAGTAAGTTCCATTATAGTCAGTGGGGCTTACTCCCAGGAAATGTGGATAGGATTGTGGCCCAAGGCCCCTCCTCTGAAAGGCAAAGGTGAGGCAGGGAGGGTCGCTTTGGGGAGCTGCAGGCAACTGTGGCAAGGAAAAGGGACTTCAGCCAGCCCATTCTTAGGCTGGTGGCCTCAGCAGACTCCCTGGCTTCCTACCTGCTTGCCTGCCCCTGGCTCCCTCCTTCTCACTCCTCCCAGACCACTTGATACCCAATCCTAGGTGTGTCTACTCAGAAGTAAGCCCCATAATAGTCAACAGGGCTTACTCCCAGGTAAAGGAGGATCGGGTTGCAGCCTTCCTCTTGCTCACAGCAGGAGAGGAAGCCCTCTCCTGCTCAATGCTCAAAGCCCTCTCCAATGCTCAAAGCAGCTGCTCCTTCCCCCCTCCCCCCATGCCTCATGAGAGTCAAAGCAGCTTCTGCTTTGCTGGGGGCTGCTGCCTGCCTCATCTGGCCCCCCCCTCAAGTGAAAACCGCTGCTATAGAAACAAATGAGCCTGCTTTAGCAAGAACCAAAACCGTTCAGAGTTGAAAGGCTCTGCCCTCTGACTGACCCATAGATAAGTCTAAGTGAGAATTGGAGCTGGATTACTTGGCAAAAATTTCAGTACTATACACTCTCATGGCAGGTGATTTAGACATAGACACTGGAAAGAGGAGGGAGAAATATCTGGAAGTTCAAAGATGATCAGGAGTAAGTCAAACATTGTAAAATATCATACAAACCACAGTGGAAAACCGACTGTGCATCAAAGATCATCAGGAGTAATTACCTCAAAATTGACAACATATAAAACTCACACAGGAGAGAAGCCCTATAAATGCTTGCAGTGTGGAAAGGGCTTCACACAGTATCCAAACCTGACTGTGCATCAAAGATCCCACACAGGAGAGAAACCATATAAATGCTTGGTGTGTGGAAAATGCTTCAGTAACTGACTGTGCATCAAAGATCATCAGGAGTAATTTCCTCAAAAATTACAACATATAAAACTGACACAGGGGAGATCTATAAATGCTTGCAGTGTGGAAAGAGCTTCAGTGTGAGCTCATCAGTCAGGGCTGATTGGGGCACAGGGATGGTCTGGGCAGTGGTGTGTGTTGCCTGGCATCCCAGAAGGCTGTGCAAGAGGACATCTGGGCAGACGGGACTTCCCAGAGTGCCCATGTGCCCTGATCTACTTGGACTACACACAGTGCTAACGGTAGAACAGTAACCTCAGCTCAGAGGGCAGAAAGCTTTCCCCAAAACCCAGATCTGGCCAACAGGCTGGGGTATCAAAAGCCCTGCTATAGACAAGAAGATGGAACATGCAAGACTTTGTTTCCTACCCACCATGGGGAAAGGGCCTTCTTACCCAGAGAGGCTGCGCCATCGTAGTTCTCCAGCAGGACCTCCCAGTACAGAGCCAGTACAGATTCCGCTTCTGCTCCACCCCAAAGAAAAGACTGTCCAGCCGTGGCTCTGCCTGCGTGGGAGGAGAAGACGGTTGGGAGAGTTACATCCTTCACACCCTTTCGAATGTCACTTCCTTGAACATCTTCAACTGGTTCCCCACCTGGTTCCACTTCTTTTCTCCTCCTCCTTCCTCCTGCCTCTTTCCTCCCCTCTGCCTGCCCACTCACCTCTTCCTTCTCCAGGAAATCTCCCTGCAAACTGTGATTCTGCAGAGCCTCTCCAGCCCTCCCCAAAGACCTGCCTTTCCCACTCCACTGTCTGCCTCGGTTCATCCTCCTGCACGGCACAGCAGGCCCAGGTCTCCTGGGCACAAGCCCCGTTTCTACAGCGCCATCCGAAGAGTGGGAAGCAAGAAGGTGGAAAATTCAGGCCTTTGTTTCTTACCCAACAGGGAGAAAATGCCTCCTTACCCACAGAGGCTGCCAGGTTGTAATTCTCCGACATGACCTCCCGGTACAGAGCTTTCTGGCCTGGATCCAGCAGAGCCCACTCCTCCGCCGTGAAGCGCACAGTCACGTCCTCCAAGGACACCGGACCCTGGAAGGAGAAATTGTCCACTCCTCACAAATCATTGATCCTCCACATCCTCTGCCCCTCCTCTAAAATTCCCATCCTCTGAGAGGAAAGGGAATTGTAGCACCTCTATGGAAATGGACTCCTCATGCCCTTCATGTAGCTGACTCATTCAGAAATTTCTCAGTCAGAAATATTGGCATCTATGGCTTAGAGAAGCATATAGATAAGTTTGGGTGTATATGAAGGCATAGATGATATATACAGGTAGAGGCTCTTTATCTGTCAGGGTTCCATTCCTGGACCCTCCACAGATACTGAAAACTAGGAATAAAAAAATCTGCAGTTTTTGGAGCCCACTTTTGCTCCGAACGTGACCCAGGAAGTAAAATCAGAAGTCACCCAAAAAGTGGCGCATGGCCTCTCCAAGTCTCAGAAAACCACACGGGTGTGACCGGAATGAGGTTCCAGTTACGTCTGGGAGGTCTGCAGGGAGGATGTTTTGGGGGTACGGCATTTGCAGTGGGGCAAATCCACAGATGCCAAATCCGTGGATAAAGAGATTCCACATGTAAAGAGGTCCCACTGTGTGTGTGTGTGATGAGTAAATGTATTTAATCATATATAAAACTGGTATTAGTAAATAAACTATACATATTCTAACGAGGGCTTTCATATATCCCACAACTTATCCTATGTTTCTATAAGCCATACTTTCAAATAGCAACAGTTTAAAGGTCCTCATTCCATTGAATGAGGGCAAAAGTTGCCTTTTGAACATTTCTGAATGAGTCTTTCAGTTACACCAAGCGCATCAAGAGTCCTCCAAACAGGTCCTCCATTTCCTCTCCCAGAGCTGTGTCTTCACTTACCTGAGCAGGCTGCACAGAGACTGTTTCTGCTCCACTCCAAGGAGGAGACTGTCTGGAAGGCAACCCCGAAGCCATTGCACTTCCTGTGCTGGAGACAAACAGGATGGGAAGACTGTGACCCCTTCAGATGTCACTCCGTTGAGCATTTTCAAGTCCCCTTCCTCTCTGATCCCAAATGCCCAGCTGAGGGGAGCCCCACAAGGCTTGATTCATTTTCTTCCACCCTTTCCTTCTGCCCCTCCGTCTGTCTCCCCCTCTCTGCCTGTCCAGTTACATCCTCCAGTCTTCTCTCCTCCAGGAAATGTCCTGTTTGAACTGTGTGATTTCAAGCAGCAGAGCCAAAAATGTCCACCATGCGCCACACAATATGGATCACCCTTTTCAACCCATCTCTGCTCCCCCCATCTCTCCTGTATCTGAGCCTATTCAACCCCCAACTTGTCCTCATGGGCTCCATCCCTGAGGCTGAGCCCTGATCATGCAGCCTCCTCTCCTTCTATGGGGCAGGGGCAGAAACGTTCTGAATCTTCCTGCCCCATAAAAGGTGAAGCCTGCTGGGTGGGTTTGACTTCTGCAGCCTCCACTCAGGCCCCCCTCACTCCCTGGCTTTTCCGCTCTGGTCTTTGGTGGAGGCAGGAGGCCTTTGGCTGCATCTCTCAGGAAAGCAGCAGCAGCAGCCCTGGAGGCCGAGGGGCTCCTCTTGGGCCCAACTCTCAGACTCATGCAACACACACACAACCTCCAGTGTTCCCTCCCTGGGACTCCCCTTTCCCCAGGCCAACTTTGACTCAGTGCCAAACCCAGCAGGGGCTGCAGGCCTTGTGCAGGTGGGTAGAGGCCATGCAAAGCAGGAGAGGGCAAGAAGTGAACTTCCCACCCATTCCCCCTTCCCCTCTCCAGGAACCTGCAAGTGCCACTTTTAACCCACAGGATTCATCTTGCAAGAAAGCCAAGACTGGCTCTTTGCAGGAGGGTGGAAGTCCTGATCCTCCAACTTGGACCTGCACCTGCTCTCCCCTTCCTTCCGCCAGTCCCCCCAAATCAGCATCTGATGCACCCACATGGCCCAGATCCTGAGGCTGTGATTAGTTGGATGGAGGGCAGGGAACCTCCCCTTGGGGTTCTGCACGGATCGGGCCCAGGAGCTCCAGGAGAGAACAAGGTCAGTGGCGTGAACAAGCTTTACTCTACCAGGGGAGAAAGGAGGCCGGACCATCCACCTGAACCAGACCGGAAGCTCCACTCAGCCAGTTCTCCACCTGGGCCTTTGCTCCCCTCACCTGTCGCACCAGCCTCTCTCCCAGGGGGGAACCCTCAGGATGACGGAGGAGTCTGGAAGGAGCCGCAAGAGCAGTCGGGGCAGCAGCACAGCAGCCTGGAGACTGGCTGGGAAACTGACTGCCTTCCAGGCCTGGCCTCCTTTTATAGGCCTGGGTTTTGCACTATTTCTCTGCACTCCGCCCTCCTTCTGGCTCTCCACTGCAGCAGTTTTCCCTCTGGTCCTCCAACTCCTGCAGAACCATTAACCCCATAATTCCCAGGCTGGTTTACTCTTCACTTGGCTGCAGAGAGGAGAAGAGAGGGTTGCAAGGACAGGAGTGGATCTAGAGAGACGTGGGTCCTTCGAGTGACGCCAGCCAGCCAGCCAGCAGTCCCGCAGACACGGGGAGCGGAACCAGAGGCCTTCTGAAGTCGCCTGCTTACCTGTCCCCAGCGGGGTCCCTGCAGGAAGGAGAAGAGGACGGGGTGAGAGCAGGGCCAGCCCAGCCTTGAGGAGCAGGGAGCTGAAGAGGAAGTGGGGAGGAGAGTCCAGTGCTGATTTCCTTTCCACGTGCTTGCACCCACCAGTCCCCCCTCTGCTTCCCCTTCCCCCTGTTCCCCCTCCTTTAAGTGGAGGTTGGCATATATCCTGGAGGAATCTAATCCTGCAAGAAGTGTTGAGGTAGAAACTTGGTATTAAGAAAAAAAGCAGTCTACTGTCCAGGCCGGTAGCCTTTTGTCCCTGGAGCTGGGAGTCCCTGCTGGGGCCAGAGGCAACTGGGGCCTCCCCCCATCCCTCTGAGGTGCACTCGCCTGGGCTCAAGGCACCCACAGTGTCCTGTGGGCACCATGAGGACGAGGGGCCTTTCTCCCAGGGGGCTCCTCCATGGGGGGCTATGCGGCGTGCAAAGCCCACAGACAATCTCCTGCAGCGAACTGCTGGCTCCCAAAGTGATCCAAGATAGCAGAGAGAAGGAGTGGAAACACAAGCCAGGCAGAGGTCCACCACCAAGCTGTATTTACCTGTGATAACAAGTAGCCAGTCTCCCCAGCAAGCACAGTTCTTCAGATACACCGACACAGACTCACGCTCTCCAGACCCCTCACAACAGCCCTTGAAGGTAGTCTCTGGCAGCCTCCCTCTGACGCCTCCCCTGACCAATCGGGTAAGGGATGACCTCATCCTCTCATGACTCTGTTGCATCAGCCCCTCTCCCACAGAGTTGCATGGGGGCTGCACAGTCGCTGTGACTCAGCACATTGTCCAGTCACCAGTGGTCAGTCCAGGGCCAGATGCTACATTTTTGTTCAGCCTCACTTTGGCCTTGGGCTGACATCTGGATTCAGGCCTTGCCATGCTCAGGCAGCACATTTCTTTCGCTTGTGCCAAAACGTCCTGACAAGCACCACCCTTTGGCTCGTCTGGAAAGTGCTCCCAGGGAGAAGGAGAGGCTTCCTCCCCCTCAGCTTCTCCTCGTGGCAGGGAGACCCCAGGGGAGGAGGAAAGAGCGCTGCGAAGATCACCCAGAGAACTCAGGGGCAGAGCTGCAGAAGGTCTCGGGTTCAGCCCTTGGCATCTCTGGGAAGTGCGGCTTGCACAGAAGTCCCATCCAAGGCACCTTGGAGAGATGCTGCCTTTCCAGGGAGGGGCAGGGACCAGGTGCAGCGCCTCCTGTTCTGTGCTAAATGACTCTGTGCTGGGTTCACCTTTCCCCTCAGTCTGGGGAGGGCACCTCTCCTTCTGCTTCCCAGGATAGCATCCTCAGTTTCTATACAGAATAAATCCACCTGCCCGATCCGTGCACAACATTTGAACACAGTTGGACCATCTCCATGTTCCCCCCTCATGTCAAATGAGGCAGCCAGGGGGGAAGATTCAAACTGCACTGACTCCGATGGGCCTAAGCCAGGACTGTGAGGAACGAGGAACGGGAACTGGGGCTTGTGGTGGTTGGAAAGTCAAACAAGAGATGTTTTTCTCCCTCTGCATCACCGTAGAACAAGGGCTTACCCAATGCAAATGATTAGTAAGAGAATCAGGACCAGGGAAAGGAGGAGCTTCTTGACACAATTATTCTGTGAGACTCATGGCCACAAGATGTGGTGATGGCCACCAGCTTGGACAGCCTTGAAATGTGATTGGACAGAGGCAGGGAGATCAAGCTTCTTGTCTCAACAGCTGTGTGCTACTTCCGCCTTCAGGGTGCCTCTGAAAGCCAGTTGTGGGGCAGCAGTGATGGGAGTGGGGAATGCTATTCCCTGTGGCTTGTCGGACAGGCACTGAATGGCTGTGGGGAAATTGTGTTGTGTGAGAGGTCCATGATAGTGTCCCTGCCAACCCCTCTTCAAGCTAGATGTAGACCTTTTCCGAAAGATGGATGTCGCTGCCTGAGCAGCAGGCCAAAAAGGGGGCGGCCTGAGTGTCTCCTGAGGCTGAGAGGGAGGCAGAGACCCCATGATGGGATGTCCTGTTGGCAATTACTTGATGCTTCTTCCTGATCCTACCAGATGTGAGCATGTGGCCAGTACAAGCACTGGGGAGGAGAAGGGGCAGAAGGTCTCTGCAGTGGGTTGCAGAGAGTGGCTTTGATTCCTGCAAGGCTCATCACATGTGCCATGCAAGACAGGGAATGAGTTACACCCCAAACAATCGCATTCCCAGAAGGGGGGAAGTGCTCCCCTCAACAAGAACATAAGAACAGCCCCATTGGATCAGGCCATAGGCCCATCTAGTCCAGCTTCCTGTATCTCACAGCGGCCCACCAAATGCCCCAGGGAGCACACCAGGTAACAAGAGACCTGCAAGGCCTCCTGGGAATTGTAGTTAAGAACATAAGAACAGCCCCACTGGATCAGGCCATAGGCCCATCTAGTCCAGCTTCCTGTATCTCACAGCGGCCCACCAAATGCCCCAGAGAGCACACCAGATAACAAGAGACCTGCAAGGCATCCTGGGAATTGTAGTTAAGAACATAAGAACAGCCCCACTGGATCAGGCCATAGGCCCATCTAGTCCAGCTTCCTGTATCTCACAGCGGCCCACCAAATGCCCCAGAGAGCACACCAGATACCTGCAAGGCATCCTGGGAATTGTAGTTAAGAACATAAGAACAGCCCCACTGGATCAGGCCATAGGCCCATCTAGTCCAGCTTCCTGTATCTCACAGCGGCCCACCAAATGCCCCAGGGAGCACACCAGATAGAACAAGAGAACAAGGTGCCTCAACATGCCCTGTAAGCTGCCCCTCCCCCTTGCCCTCCCCCTCACTGCTCAGAATGGCTCCAATGGTAAGGGGGAGGAGCATCTTACCAGGCACATGGAGGTGCCCTGCAAAACTTAGTTCATCCCCCCCCCCGGGCTGGGAACGCCACTGGCCATGAAAAACAGAGAGTGCCACTTCAAGAGAAATTCTCTGCTTCCAAGAATATCTGACAATATGTGGTGAGAGACATACAGGAAGGGGGCCAATTGCTTGCTCTGCAGGTGCCCTGAGGGGCATCCTGACTCTTGCACCCTGAAGTTCTCGCTCCTCTGCACAGGCTCCTTTGGGATCTCAGAGGAAAACCACGGGAAAGGAACAGGCCCAGGAATAAGGAGGACTTTCCTCGCTGTTCCTGGGACTTTTCCCTGGCGATCCGTCCCTTACCTGAGCAGGCTGTGCAGAGTCTGTTTCTGCCCCACACCAAAGAACAGATGACCCCGAAGCCATTCTGCTCCCTGTGCTGGAGACAGACAGGATGGGAAGACTGTGACTTTTTGGAACGTCACTCCCTTAAGCAGTTTCAAATTCACTGCATCCAATGGGGTCAGAGAAGCACCGCCAGGTCTCCTTCTCTTGTAGCAACCAGGTGGCCCCAATGGGTCTTCCTGGATCTGTGCCCGCTACCGATCTGCGCCTGCCACCATATACCCTTTCTTTACGCCCCTCTTTCTCTCCCCCACCTCCCATCCATCTAGTCTCTTCTCCAGGAAATGTCCTGCAGGACCAGATTCTGCAAAGTCTTTTGAGCCCCACCAACAGTCCTGCCTCTCCCACTACATTTTCTTCCTTGGCTCCATCAAGCCCAGTCCACAGGAGCGGAATTCAGTGTTATAGAAAACTCCCCTGGAATTGGGAGAGAGCTGGAAACGAGTGACCAGGAACAGACAAGGAACAAAGAATCCAGAGGAAGTTGGGAAGAATTTCAAGGTCTTATTTCAAGAAGCAGAAGCAGATAGTATCCAGCAGGCCCCAGACAACCTGCATTACCTGTTTCCTCTCCTGTCTCTGTCCCCCACCCTTGTCTCTCCACCTCCACTGTCCACCTCCAACCTCCAACTGCTCTTAACTGAAGGAACTCTGAAACATTCTGAAGCTTCTGCATCACAGACGGGGCTTTCTGGATTCCAGGTGATCTCCTCTCACTGGGATCAGGAGAGCTGATGGGGGGATTGTGAGATGCGGGGTGTGGAAGGGAGCTGGATGCTGGGTGAATGGAAGCAGAAGGGTGTTATATATATACCCTCATGTTATATATCAATCAATGCCTAATTTCTTGCCAAAAGCAATGAAACAAACCACACTAAAATATCTCTATTCTATCCAAACTTATAGCAAAAGTAAGGGGACAATAAGGGGTTAATTTGGCGACAGCCTGCCTTGATTTGAGATGCTGAATGAGCAAAAGAGATGACTGTCCAGGAGTTCTCTCACCTTAATGGACATCCACACATGAATGACAAAGCCACAGTCCAAAGGTCTTTATCTTTGCACATCCAGTTGCTCTTGAAGTGTTGCAGAAGGTGCCTTCTAGGTGAAGACCTTTTCCAGGCCTCCGGAGAACCCAGGAGTTCTTTCCCCATCATCTGTTTTTCTTGTATTGTATTGGCAACCTTCAGTCTTGAAAGACTATGGTATCGCGCTCTGAAAGGTGGTTCTGGCACAGCGTCTAGTGTGGCTGAAAAGGCCAATCCGGGAGTGACAATCCCTTCCACACCGGGAGCAAGTGCAGTCTGTCCCTGGTCTGTCTCCCTGGCTATGGGCCTTCCTTCTTTGCCTCTTAGCCTCAGACTGTTGGCCAAGTGTCTCTTCAAACTGGGAAAGGCCATGCTGCACAGCCTGCCTCCAAGCGGGCCGCTCAGAGGCCAGGGTTTCCCACTTGTTGAGGTCCATCCCTAAGGCCTTCAGATCCCTCTTGCAGATGTCCTTGTATCGCAGCTGTGGTCTACCTGTAGGGCGCTTTCCTTGCACGAGTTTTCCATAGAGGAGATCCTTTGGGATCCGGCCATCATCCATTCTCACGACATGACCGAGCCAACGCAGGCATCTCTGTTTCAGCAGTGAATACATGCTAGGGATTCCAGCACGTTCCAGGACTGTGTTGTTTGGAACTTTGCCAGGTGATGCCGAGGATGCGTCGGAGGCAGCGCATGTGGAAAGCGCTCAGTTTCCTCTCCTGTTGTGAGCGAAGAGTCCATGACTCGCTGCAGTACAGAAGTGTACTCAGGACGCAAGCTCTGTAGACCTGGATCTTGGTATGTTCCGTCAGCTTCTTGTTGGACCAGGCTCTCTTTGTGAGTCTGGAAAACGTGGTAGCTGCTTTACCGATGCGCTTGTTTAGCTCAGTATCGAGAGAAAGAGTGTCGGAGATAGTTGAGCCAAGGTACACAAAGTCATGGACAACCTCCAGTTCATGCGCAGAGATTGTAATGCAGGGAGGTGAGTCCACATCCTGAACCATGACCTGCATTTTCTTCAGGCTGATTGTCAGTCCAAAATCTTGGCAGGCCTTGCTAAAATGATCCATGAGCTGCTGGAGATCTTTGGCAGAGTGGGTAGTGACAGCTGCATCGTCGGCAAAGAGGAAGTCACGCAGACATTTCAGCTGGACTTTGTATTTTGCTCTCAGTCTGGAGAGGTTGAAGAGCTTTCCGTCTGATCTGGTCCGGAGATAGATGCCTTCTGTTGCAGTTCCAAAGGCCTGCTTCAGCAGGTCAGCGAAGAAAATCCCAAACAAGGTTGGCGCAAGAACACAGCCCTGCTTCACTCTGCTTCGGATGTCAAAAGGGTCTGATGTGGAGCCATCGAAGACAACAGTGCCCTTCATGTCCTTGTGGAAAGATCTGATGATGCTGAGGAGCCTGGGTGGGCATCCGATCTTGGGGAGAATCTTGAAGAGGCCGTCTCTGCTGACCAGGTCGAAAGCCTTTGTGAGATCTATGAAGGCTATAAAGAGTGGCTGTCGTTGTTCCCTGCATTTCTCCTGCAGTTGTCTAAGGGAGAATACCATATCGGTGGTGGACCTGTTGGCTTGGAATCCACACTGCGATTCTGGATAGATGCTCTCTGCAAGTACCTGGAGCCTCTTTAGTGCAACTCGGGCAAACAGCTTTCCTACAACGCTAAGGAGAGAGATGCCGCGGTAGTTGTTGCAGTCACCCCTGTCACCTTTGTTCTTGTACAGCGTGATGATGTTTGCATCCCTCATGTCTTGAGGTACTCCACCTTCTCTCCAGCAGAGACAGAGGATTTCATGCAGCTCAGTGACGATGATCTCTTTGCAGCATTTTAGGACTTCAGCAGGGATGCTGTCTTTTCCAGGTGCCTTGCCAAAGGCAAGGGAGTCCAGGGCCACGTGAAGTTCTTCTATGGTTGGTTCACTGTCAAGCTCTTCCAGCACAGGCAGGCACTCAATGTTGTTCAGTGCTTCTTCGGTGACTACATTTTCTCTGGAATATAGCTCAATTATAATTGAGCTATAATTGAGCTATGTAAGAAAATAATGAGCTATAATTGATATATTAGAAAATAATATAATTGATTGATAATAATTGATTTTTAATTCAATTGAATTGAATTATTGATAATAATTGATTGAAAATAATAATTGATATATAAGAAAATAATGAGCTATAATTGAGCTATGTAAGAAAATAATGTTTTTCTTACACTTCTATATTAACGTTGCAATCAATGTCACTGCAAGGAATTCCAGATCATGATTCAGTTAAAGGAGAAAAAGTTTCAACTGAATACAATTAGCAAAAACACCAACCAAGGATGGAGAACGAGACTAGCGAGGTCTAAAACAAGGCAGAAAACCCAGAGAATGTGGGACACCCCCATTCACCCCACCACCCCACCCGCATGCAGCAGCAGAAGGGCTCTGCTCTGTCCGCACTCCATGCGTTTCTATGGTTCTTCCCCGTATGAGTTCTTTGATGAAGGATCGGCTTTAAGCTGCAACTGAAGCTCTTTCCACACTCCGTGCATGCGCAGGTCCAACGTGGTTATACACGGATCTGACTCCACAGGAATGGCCCCTGCAGATGAGAAGGAATGTGCTGATCCCTGGAGAAGGGGAAGACGCACCCCCTTCAAATGCTGCTCTTACTGTTGCACAGATTTTTTATCTCCACAGGATGAGAAAACAGTCCTTACAAATTAAACAGTGTGCGCAACCAGCCTCGACAGGTTAAGCGTTACCTGTAAGGCCTGGTGCAAATTGGTTGCACCCTAAGAAAGCAGAAGGGGGAGAAGGAGGACCTGACTGGAAATTGTCCTCTTCAGGTCCTCTTCAGCCTAGTCTTCAGTGCCGGGTACAAAGGGCTAGCGTGCTGTGTGCACAACCAGGGGGCCGTGTGCAAACCTGGCTTTGTAGAGGCTGCGCACGGCTCACGGGGTTATCTGGGTCAGTGAGCTCTGCTCTGCTCCAGGTCTGTCTTTGGGGTTCCAGGTCCTTCGTGGCCGTCAGAGAAGGACCCAGCCCGACCATTGGCTGCCTGGCCTTGGTGCAGCACCTGCCTGGCCTCTGGGGTTGGAAAGCAGCTGAGGTCCAGGAGGGAAGGTGGGGAGGGAGGAAGGGTTCTGTCTTGCCCTGTCCACACTTTAAGTGCCTGCATCTGAAATGCACTTGGCTTCTGGGCGGTTTACACTGCAGGAACCGCCTGAAGCAACACTTGTGTGGACGGTTGTCGTTCTCGGTCCCCCAAGGGCCTGTGGTCAAAATGCGGCTGGGGATCTGGACCACAAACCCTTGTGGGTCCGGCATGTTGTCACCAGGGCAAAGAAGGGAAAGGGACGACCCCACAGCTAGAAAGAGGTCTGATTCCGATGAGTACGGCAGGACTGCAGCCCAAGTCTTAAGGAACTCAATGGGTTTACTTGGGAGTAAGATGAAATAACAGTCTCCAAACACCTCCTGGACAATGGCTAGCAGTGTTGACAGTGTTCTTTACTTTACTCCCAAGTAAGCCCATTGTGTTCGGTGAGACTTGGGCTGAACCCAACTTACTTACTGGAAACCAAGGCCTCTCCCCATGGCAGACACACACTGTTTGTGGCTGATGAGCAGTGGGTCTGCTGGGCCAGGGACCACATTTCCCAGCAGGCCTGATGTGCTCTGGGACCCTGGAGGGGAGGAGGCCTTGCTGGAGGTTGGAAGTAGGAGGGGGAGGGCCTGGCCCGGCCCTGGAGCAGGTGTGTGGAGGCCCCGCGAGGACTGGAAGGGGCCAGGGAGAGATGCAGCTGTGGCTGGTGGTGTCACAGGCTGCGCTGGGGAGGCCCAGGAGAGAAGGGCCACCAGACTCTCCTTCTGCACCTGAGATTGAGGCCTCGGTTGGACTGGCAGCAACTGGCACCTGCTGAGGACCTTGTGCAGCCTGCGTGGGGATCCTGTTCCTAGGCCCCCCCCCAGTGACTTCCAGACCCCCCCAAGGCCTTGTGTGCGCCGGGTGTTGGGGTGAGTGCTGGAGTCCCAGGGGCCCAGGGCTAGTGCAGAGCCAAAGGCCCTCCCCGCCAGGACTTTGTCTGCACTGGAGGACTGCTGGCATCTGGGCATCAGGACCAACAGCCAGGATGCTCCACCTGAATCTGCCCAGTTCCCTTGGCAGCCCCCAGCCTCTATGAAGCCATCATGATAGACAGCTATGAAAGTGTGATCTTTGTAGGTCAGTATTCTGGGCATGGTTCCTGGAATGCCTGGTGGCTCCACATCCTCCCTTCTGGGAGAGATCTAGAATGCTGCATTAGCAGACCCTTTCGTCTTCTGTTCTTCAGCCTCCATGCTTGTGCCAGGAAGCTCCTTTTCTCTCCTTTGGAAGGCTCTCCTCATCTGTCCCTTCTCCTTTGTACTTAGCAACCACTTACATGTAGGGCCTGGCCATACAATCAGTGAAGAAACATGGAAAGGGTTTTTGATGTGGATTCCCTTTCTCTGCTTCTGTAACATTATCATTGCAGTAAAACTTTGTTTGCTACACCTTCACCCAGGCCTTCCTCCCTTCCCTCTTTCTTCTCAACACAGCTGTGCCACTGGCCACTGCGCAGTCCTAGCTAAGATCCCAAAGGCATTTCCCCTGTGAGCGCATGTTAATGTGTGCCTGAAAAGGATGCAGTGGTCTGTAGCACTGCTGGGAAGAGACAGTGGTGGGCTAGATGTGGAAGCAACAGACGGAAAGTTCATCGAGACACTGCAGAGGCCCTTCTTCTCTGGAGAGCCATCTGGGAGGAGATGTTGTCCTTTTATCAGTGGAGATACCGTGCCTCTGAAGGAACCACTGCGCAGCCTGGACATGCTTTGGGGCTTGAGCAGCTGGTAAAATGACTATTTCTTTTTCAGTGGTTCCTGATGCTGAAACCTTTGCGAAACACTGAACCAGAAGCTCGCTTTCTTTCTTTCTTTCTTTCTTTCTTTCTTTCTTTCTTTCTTTCTTTCTTTCTTTCTTTCTTTCTTTCTTTCTTCTCTTAAAGAGATGCAGGCCTGGATCTGGTTTGGCTTCTCTTTCCAGGAAGGCAGGACTTTTTAGTAGGCTAGGAAAGGCTGAGTAGAATCTCATATTGCAGAACTTTTCCTGGAGAAGGGGGGGTGGGAAACAAGAGAAGAAAGGCAGGGTAGAGGAAAGTGAATCCAGCCATGTGGGAGGGTGACTCCCACACAACCGTTGGTGACATCATTGGTGGTGCCGCAAACAGAGCCAATGGGGGCTGGAGAGAGGTGGCCCAGACTGCTGATCGGGTGGAATCATAAGAAGCAGGATGCTGCGAAAGCCTGAAAACCAGGGGCAAGGGGAGATGCAAAACAAAGGAAGAGATGAAGGAGGCAAGAGGGAAGGTGCCAGTAAGGAAGACAAACAAAGAGACTAAGGACCCAATCCTATCCAACTTTCCAGCACCGGTGTCGTCATAATGCAACTAATGTTCCCATACCTTGAGGTGGCCTGGGGGTCAGGGCTGCTTGAGGGAAGGTGGGTCAGGGCTGTTTGGGTGTCAGGGCTGCAAGGGGGAGGGGGTCAGGGCTGCATGGGGAGGGTGGCCACACAGCCCGCTTGTGCCCCCGTGCTACCTGCTCAGCCACTGCGTGGAAGAGGCAGGTGGCATCCTTGGCCGTGAGCTTGCTGCAGAGGCCCAGGCTGCCCAGGTACTCGTCCATGGTGACCTGCATGGCCCTGCTGCTGCCCGCCCACCCGCGTTGTCACTCTGCGCGCGCCGGGGAGGCTGCGAACCTGGTGGGTGCCCTTCAGGCTGGCAGGAGGCGCACGCATGCCCGAGGCGCGGGGCTGGGCTGGCATGAGAGGCGCTCCTGAGGCTAACAATCCATAGGTAAAAGTACAAAAACTATTAAAATCCAGATAAAATTATAAAAGATAATATTTTTATCAGCAGTATTTGCTGCTGTAGTTCTGAGTGAGTGGGGAGTGGTGAGTGGTGAGTCAGGGTCCCCTGGGGCTGGGGATAAGAATAGGCCCTCAGTTCAACTGTACTTGTCCTAAGAGGCGACTAAACAGCCACCGGGTAGATGGGACTCTGGGAAGGCTGGGAAGATCATCGAAAAGAAGGAAACTCTGACCTCAAACCTCCACTGCCTTGTGGCTACATCCAGTTATGGAAAAGGCTTCAGGAGTCAACCTCGAGGCAAAATCAGGAGACGGAGTCCCTGAGACAGTTCGTGGCTGAATACAGTCACGCTCTGGCAACTCCTGTGATGCCGCTGGAACCAACCGTATTGGCTTCTGCCTTTCCATTGGACCATTCCAGCGACTTGGAGAGGGGGATTTGCTGCATGGGAAACAGTCTATCCTCCATATCTACTTTACCCAGGCTTCGTGCACTGGACAGGACACACCAACTTTGCCATACAGCGTCGGCACAACACGGGAGGCAGCAGTTTATTGTCACTCCAAAATGGCCTTTTCAGCCATACTAGACGCTGTTCCAGAACCAATTTCCAGAGTGCGATACTAGACTCTTCCGAGACTGAAGGATGCCAATGATGAATATAACAGCATAAAACAATAAAAACAAACAGTATAAAACAGACAGCAGTAAAAAAAACAAACACCAATAACAAACATTAAAATGGATTCATAAAAGCAGCCATTATAGGGCCTCAAAGACTTTCCTAAATAAAAATGTTTTCAGGCCACGCTGGCAGGTGAACAAAGCTGTCCTCAGCTCAATGGGGAGGGAATTCCATAACACTGGTGTGACCACTGAGAAGGTGGTGCCGATCCATGGATCAACTGATCCATGGATCCAGGGGGACCCCCCCACACCCTCCCTGTGTGTGTCCCCTCTGTACATCACACATAACAGTACCTTTGTTTTACTGTAGTAGCGCTTGCAATGGGGGGGGTTTCTTGCAGTGGGGGGGGGCTTCATTCTTCCTTAAGTGAAGAACCAGCCTGCTTCGTAGAGGGTGATGAACTGAACGTTAATAGAAACTGTTTAGTTCAGTTAGGGCCCAATCCTATGGCCCATCAGTGTCAGTGTTGAGCTCCAGGAGTGGCTCTGGGTGTTCTACCCAATACCCAAAGAGGACTGAGCTCCAGCCCAGCGCCAGACGGATGCCACTCACAGCACAGGAAGAGCTCAGAGTGGTGGTGAGGGCCTTGGGGTCAAGGGGAGTCATTCCAGGGATGGGAGAAGGGGAGGGGGCAAGGCCGGGGGAGAAACTGGAGTGGGAGGGGAGATGGGACCAGTGCAGCCCTGCTCCGCTATATCCTATCTTCTGTATTGGGCTGCAAAGCCTGACACAGAGGTTCACAACTCAGGGTCAGGGCTGCTTGTGGGAAGGTGGGTCAGGGCTGTTTGGGTGTCAGGGCTGCAAGGGGGAGGGGGGGAGGGCTGCATGGGGGAGGGTGGCCACACAGCCCGCTCATGCCCCCCGCGCTACCTGCTTGAGCACTGCGTGGAAGAGGCAGGTGGCATCCTTGGCCGTGAGCTTGCTGTAGAGGCCCAGGCTGCCCAGGTACTCGTCCATGGTGACCTGCATGGCCCTGCTGCTGCCCGCCTGCCCGCCCACCCATGCTGTCACTCTGCACGTGCCAGGGAGGCTGCGAACCTGGCGGGTGCCCTTCAGGCTGGCAGGAGGCGCACGCATGCCCGAGGCTTGTGGGAAGGGGGTCAGGGCTGTTTGGGTGTCAGGGCTGCAAGGGGAAGGGAGTCAGGGCTGCATGGGGGAGGGTGGCCACACAGCCCGCTCGTGCCCCCTGCGCTACCTGCTTGGAAACTGCGCCGAAGAGTTAGGTGGCGTCCTTGGCCGTGAGCTTGCATCAGAGGCTCAGGCTGCCCAGGTACTCGTCCATGGTGACCTGCATGGCCCCTCTTCCGCATGACCACCCACCCGCGCTGTCCCTCTGCCTACATTATGTATCGGTTCTTCAGAACCGGTGCGAACCGGCTGAATGCTAGCACTTCATTGAGCCCCTTTTCAAAACCGTGCTCTCAAAATCCCAAGCACATTGGTGTGTTTGTATATCTCGGTCTCTCAATTTATCCCAGCACATTGTGCTTGTAGCCTGAGTAGAGTTCATTGCTCAAGAGCTCCACATCATTTAGACCCCAATAATAAACTTTCTGGCCATAACTGTGTTGAGGAAATGTGTGTCATAAAACAGTCAACACAGGTCAGAAAAGGGACTCCATAAACTCACTGCATGGCACATTGCCGGGAGCGGAGTGGAAGGCCTGCACCTTCCTGCCCATGTTGGAGCTTTGCCCACTGCTCATCAATGAAGATCATCAGGAGATGCTGGAGGGGTGGTGGCACTACAGATATCCTAACACCCATCCCAAACTCAATCCTGTGGTGTGGCTCCATGCAGTCTGGCAATATCCATTTAGCTGGATTGTCTGTGTAGGCCTCTCCTGCACAATCGAGGCTTACCATGGGGAAGAAATATTCCCTAACCCAGAAAAGACCTCCAGGACTCTCCTCCCCCTTCCACCTTAGGATGGTCACCATTTTAGGGAAGGGTTGGATATGACTGGGCTGTTGAAAAGCAGAGGGGTCTTTACTCTGGTGAGATCATGCGTAGATGGAGTCAATAAAGTACTTTGAGTTTGCCACCCCTTGAGCATGCCCAAAGTGCAATATTTTGAGCCAGTCAGCTTGCAGCTGCTCTAGTTTCATCATACAAAGGGAACCCATAGCTGGGAAAGATTTCCAAATTATTTTCTTTGGCACAAAATAGTGATGATCCATCTGTTCCCAAAAGGCATCTTATTCTGGCTGAGAAGCCATTGTAAGAGAACACTGGGTCTCTTGCCATGTTCCTGGGGCTCCACCCTCATCCTCTTGCCAACACCTGTTTTATCAGAGGATAAATTGAAATCCCACAGCTCTCAGAAGCACCTGGAGCTGAGAGACTGTGCAGGGTCCTGTCTCATTCTTGGTGGTATTTGTGGCTCTGAAAACAAGAAAAATGACTAAGATTCTTCTCCTTGGCTTCTCTGTTCTGCTCTTTTGTGTTCTGGGTGAGTAACTGACTGATCTGGTCCATGAGCTGTGTTGTCAGAGTTTGCACTGTGCTAGTGCATGCTGGATACTGGCAGTGTGAATGCTGGTCTGCTGTCACATGCTGCTGAGCCACTGTCACAAATGGTGGATGATGCCGTGTGCGCAGCAGTAGCTCCTCTGGCTCAAGAGTAGTGAGGGAAGGCCCTGGAAGTTACAAGTTGTATGTAGCCATTATGCTGAACCAAAATATTTTAGATTCAAATACATCTCACAAAGAAGACTCATGAGAGATAGCATTTGGGATATCAGAATTTATATGAATCAAATGTTATGTTATGTTAGAGAGAAATATGTATGTTAGCATGTTCACAAGCACAGTTGCCAAGAAGAGTTTAGATCCATTTTACCCAGAAGCCTTAGAGAAAGGACTACAAGCTAGAAGTCCTCAAGGAAAAGTCTGTTAGGAAGGAATCAAGGATACATCCTAATTGCTCTTTTATAAGAACAAAAATTAAAGGAGAAGTATAATAAGTAGAGGAAATGGGTAAATAAGTTAGGGAATAAAAGAATTAGTTTGGAAATAGAGAATACAGTAAAATCAAATGAACTCTGTGTCACCCTTCAGAGTCAGAGCTAGCCTAACACAGAGAGGTCCCAGATAGATAAACAGAGGTAGTTAATTGCTTAAGCAATAAACCAATTTGACACAATCAAGATAACAGCAATTAGTTGTCAAGCTAACTAGGTAAAATTTATAGATTCAAGCTGAAGCTTCAAAGAATCCCCTTGACAAGATTTATGGCATCTGGGCTTTAACTGCTTGCTGCTGGAATCCCCCCCTCTTCATCTGCAATTCTAAGACAGTATTGAGCAGAGAAGGAAAACACACAGAAGAGCATATTGGATTATTTTAAAAGCCAAAAGACATTGTTAAACCAAGATAAAGTTTTAAAATAATGTATTTACAAAGGAACAGTGTAACATCTAAGAGTTAGGCTGCAGAAGAAAGGCCTAAATTTAGACAGAGAGAGCCTTTCATGAAACAGTAGCAAATTAGCCAGAGCAATAACAGTAGATAGAGAGTGACAGATTCTGCTACCAGCAGAAGTGTTTTGTTTGGGTAAAAGTTGTAAAATAATTAGTAGGAATAGATTAGAGGTCAACAGAAGCCACATGAAGTCCACAAGTGAAAATGCAGCTTCTGTACAGTTTGATTCAGACGCTCAAGTACCAAATAGGGACTTTAAAAGCTGTTCTAAAGTCATTTAAAAGGAAGGTAGCACATATAATGTTACAAAATTTATTGTTTGTAAACTCAGAAGTTAGCAAGTATGTTCTTTGCTGAATATTAGTTAAATTAATAAGGGAAAACAAAGTTAAAAGGATTTAAGTCTGCCTTAGAGTGAGGCTTGCAAAATAAAGGCAGTACAGCTAATTTGGAATGTGAAATTCTTATCTAAGCAGGAATATTTCAAATTTGACAACTAACTAAAATGCCCAGACTTTCCTAGGCGCCAGAATAGATAGTGAATTTAAGAATATTTCTAATAATAAGGAATAATAATTAGTCTTGGTAGGCACAGACTCATTAACAGGGAGTCTGTTCAAACTCAAAGATGACAGAACAGATATGAACTACATATCAAAGTTGGCAGAATCCGATAAGGAAGATGCTCAGGAATGTAGGAGAGAGGCCTCCAGCCAGAGATTTCTCTTAAAAATGCAACTTATATCAGAGAAGAAGGAGATTTTATAGAAATCACAGATTTCTATATAACTTCTTGTAGGAAAAAGTTACAAAATAATTAAAATTAGATTAGAAGAGAAGATAAAATGGTGATTAAAATAAGTATAAACACGGATTAAAATAAATGAATTATTACAAGATTAGTGTAATTGGGAAAATTAAGATGAATGCACACTGCCCCCTTTTGAAATAGTATTGACATTACAGAAAGGGGAGGAGTTCTCCAAAATGGCGAATACAGTAACCTAAGATATTTAATGTATGCTCCAGATATGGCAATAGCCAATGAAAAATCCCCATTTCTGACATCACAGGCTCTTACAAATATGATTGGAGTTTTCCTACAGGTATATATGGTCACACCCAACAGGGAATGTTGCTTTTTCTCTGGGACACTGAGAGACCACAGCTCTCTGTGTTCCCCATTTTGAACCACCGAGAGAAGCCCATTGCTGGCAATGAATAAATGTTTGCTCATTTTCACCAAGCTTGCTTACCGAGTCTATTTTTGAGTTTATTTTCAACTTTGCTCTTCAAGCTCACTCTGAGCTTGTTTGAAATTTGCTGCGGACACAACAATTAAGCAACCACCGTGCAACAGTAGTGTTAAGCTGGAAGCAGTAGACAGGGAGGAGGAGGACTGGGGAGGACAGCCAGGGATCAAGTCAGGGTGGATCCAGACAGCAGCAGCACTACCCTATGTTCCCTGCCTGGCCTCGCCATGCCTCTCTGGGTCCAGTTGAATCCATGCCAGCCAAAGAGCTTGTGCAGATCCTCACAAACCCATCAGGGACAGTGGTGCAGCAGAGGAGATAAGTAGAAATTTCTCCATCATGAAATGGTCCTCAGCTGACCTGGAAGCTTTGTCACAGCACTGCTGTGCTCCAGAGGCCAGCCAAGGATACAATTGGTGCCAGAATAAAGGAATAGAAACAAATAGAGAGAAAAGAAGTGGATGTCTGAGATTGGGAAGAGTCAGCAGTCAAGAACTCTCTAGAGAGGTACTTCAGGCACTGGCTTTCTTGGACAGGATTCTGAGAGCTCAGTCCTATCCTTCCCCCCACTGATTCAGACACTCTCGAAAAGGCATGTGCTGTGTCTAATGGAGAGGGGGGCAGTTCATTCAGCAGGGAAAGGGGAATCATTTCCCATATTCATAATGGAGCCTCCCACTCAACAATGGGTCTTCTCAGACATGCACCAGCTTGATACCTGGCACAAGTCCTTGGCGAAGAAATGGACAGGGAGATTGTCAAAGGGGTGGGCAGGATCTGGCATGTACCCTTGCAATTGGAGCCAAACTCTACTGCCCCTGTTTCTCCCCCCCTTCCTGCCCAATTTTGCACCAAACCTTCCCTGCCCTCCCCTTGCCGCACTGCTCCCTAACTTGTCCAGGAGGTGCGCTAGCTTGCAGCAGCATGCAAAATGGCCACTGACAGAGCACTGTGCATGCTGTTGGTAGCCATTTTGAGACAGAAGAACTGCCTTCTGCTGTCTCAACGTGGTCCACAGGGTAGCCCAATCCTAGAGCCTTAGGACTGAGCTGTGATTTCTGGAAAATGTTGCTAACTCTTCTAAAGTTGGTGGAGAACCTGGCAGTCTCCTGAACTGAGGAGCAGGTGCTGAGGTGGAAGAATGGACAGCAGCACTTCACAGTCTGCATGATTTGGGATGGTTGAGGAAGAGGTTGAAGAATGGATTTGGTTTTCTATTTTGTCCCACTTGTCAGCCAAAGTTTGACTCCCAAAGGTATTTGCCGCAATTCCTACTGAACAGAAATAGACACTGAAATGCAGGGAGCCAAGTC
Source organism: Tiliqua scincoides (assembly GCF_035046505.1). Taxonomy (NCBI): domain Eukaryota; kingdom Metazoa; phylum Chordata; class Lepidosauria; order Squamata; family Scincidae; genus Tiliqua; species Tiliqua scincoides. Next base: position 266,005,405 of record NC_089822.1, read on the forward strand.
CAGGCAGAATCTCTCTGTTAACCTCAGTGCTGACACCAGCTGGGTGATCCCACCATCAAACCTTCTCTGGCTGTGATCTGAATGTCCACATGAAACATATTGGGAAGTCATTCAATCTTTGATATACGATAACAAAAACAACATTCAGCATTCACCCAGTGCTTGTAGCCATTCTTGCGCACTACGTCTTTACAAACCTTATAGCAATCCTGTCAAAGTGATTCAATGCTGGAACTAGCATTCTGGTGGCAGAACATACTATATGGTATTATCAAAGCTGATCCAGATGCATGTGTAGTTGCGTGCTTCTGGGCATGGGGAGTACCCCGTGTGCAGCAGCAAAGAGGAGCCTGGCTGACACTGGTCATTCAGCAAGGCGGGCTGAACCGGGCATGGGTGGGGAGATGAGACAGACCAAGGGAGAGAGGGGGTGCATGGGAGAGGGTGGCATCCACCATGAGCATCTTGATATTCTATCCCAGATAGAGCCTGCCGACACACCCTGAACAGGGGCTTATGGACTGGTAAGGGAAAATACGTTCCCTCGCTTCTCCAAGCTTCCCAATTGCCCCCACCACTACCACAGCATGTAGTGCAGCCTGCCTTTGCACAACCATATGCTATGGCAGGGAAAAGGATATGCCCACTTTGCAACTGGGGGAAGAATACCAGGTAAATCTCTAACAAAAACCCTTGACCTCTGACGGGCAGACTTCCTTCAAATGAGGAGGTTGGTTAGAAGGAGGTTGAAAGGGAGGGTAAAAAGAGTCCAGTCTCTCCAGAGTGCATGGAGGTTGCTCAAATCAACAGTAATAGAGGCCCAGCAGAGGTGTATACCACAAAGAAAGAAGGGTTCCACTAAATCCAGGAGGGTGCCCGCATGGCTAACCAGCCAGGTTAGAGAGGCTGTGAAGGGCAAGGAAGCTTCCTTCCGTAAATGGAAGTCTTGCCCTAATGAGGAGAATAAAAAGGAACATAAACTGTGGCAAAAGAAATGTAAGAAGGTGATATGGGAGGCCAAGAGAGACTATGAGGAACGCATGGCCAGCAACATTAAGGGGAATAATAAAAGCTTCTTCAAATATGTTAGAAGCAGGAAACCCGCCAGAAAAGCAGTTGGCCCTCTGGATGGTGAGGGAGGGAAAGGGGAGATAAAAGGAGACTTAGAGATGGCAGAGAAATTAAATGAGTTCTTTGCATCTGTCTTCACGGCAGAAGACCTCGGGCAGATACCGCTGCCCGAACGGCCCCTCCTAACCGAGGAGTTAAGTCAGATAGAGGTTAAAAGAGAAGATGTTTCAGACCTCATTGATAAATTAAAGATCAATAAGTCACCGGGCCCTGATGGCATCCACCCAAGAGTTATTAAGGAATTGAAGAATGAAGTTGCAGACCTCTTGACTAAGGTATGCAACTTGTCCCTCAAAATGGCCACGGTGCCAGAAGATTGGAGGATAGCAAATGTCACGCCTATTTTTAAAAAGGGAAAGAGGGGGGACCCGGGAAACTATAGGCCGGTCAGCCTAACATCCATACCGGGTAAGATGGTGGAATGGCTCATCAAAGATAGGATCTCAAAACACATAGACGAACAGGCCTTGCTGAGGGAGAGTCAGCATGGCTTCTGTAAGGGTAAGTCTTGCCTCACGAACATTATAGAATTCTTTGAAAAGGTCAACAGGCATGTGGATGCGGGAGAACCCGTGGACATTATATATCTGGACTTTCAGAAGGCGTTTGACACGGTCCCTCACCAAAGACTACTGAAAAAACTCCACAGTCAGGGAATTAGAGGACAGGTCCTCTCGTGGATTGAGAACTGGTTGGAGGCCAGGAAGCAGAGAGTGGGTGTCAATGGGCAATTTTCACAATGGAGAGAGGTGAAAAGCGGTGTGCCCCAAGGATCTGTCCTGGGACCGGTGCTTTTCAACCTCTTCATAAATGACCTGGAGACAGGGTTGAGCAGTGAAGTGGCTAAGTTTGCAGACGACACCAAACTTTTCTGAGTGGTGTAGACCAGAAGTGATTGTGAGGAGCTCCAGAAGGATCTCTCCAGACTGGCAGAATGGGCAGCAAAATGGCAGATGCGCTTCAATGTCAGTAAGTGTAAAGTCATGCACATTGGGGCAAAAAGTCAAAACTTTAGATATAGGCTGATGGGTTCTGAGCTGTCTGTGACACATCAGGAGAGAGATCTTGGGGTGGTGGTGGACAGGTCGATGAAAGTGTCGACCCAATGTGCGGCGGCAGTGAAGAAGGCCAATTCTATGCTTGGGATCATTAGGAAGGATTTTGAGAACAAAACGGCTAGTATTATAATGCCGTTGTACAAATCTATGGTAAGGCCACACCTGGAGTTTTGTGTCCAGTTCTGGTCGCCGCATCTCAAAAAAGTCATAGTGGAAATGGAAAAGGTGCAAAAGAGAGCGACTAAGATGATTACGGGGCTGGGGCACCTTCCTTATGAGGAAAGGCTACGGCGTTTGGGCCTCTTCAGCCTAGAAAAGAGACGCCTGAGGGGGGACATGATTGAGACATACAAAATTATGCAGGGGATAGACAGAGTGGATAGAGAGATGCTCTTTACACTCTCACATAACACCAGAACCAGGGGACATCCACTAAAATTGAGTGTTGGGCGGGTTAGGACAGACAAAAGAAAATATTTCTTTAATCAGCGTGTGGTCGGTCTGTGGAACTCCTTGCCACAGGATGTGGTGATGGCGTCTAGCCTAGACGCCTTTAAAAGGGGATTGGACAAGTTTCTGGAGGAAAAATCCATTATGGGGTACAAGCCATGATGTGTATGCGCAACCTCCTGATTTTAGAAATGGGTTATGTCAGAATGCCAGATGCAAGGGAGGGCACCAGGATGAGGTCTCTTGTTATCTGGTGTGCTCCCTGGGGCATTTGGTGGGCCACTGTGAGATACAGGAAGCTGGACTAGATGGGCCTATGGCCTGATCCGGTGGGGCTGTTCTTATGTTCTTATGTAACTGGACTGTTGAGGCTCAGATTTGGCAGCCTGCCCAAAGCTACCCAGTGAGCACTTGACAGAGGCAAGAGTCACACCAGGGAGTGCCCAATACACAGCTTGGTGTGTTAACCACTGCACTGCAACAGCTCTCTCCAGCTGATATTACATTGCATTTTATGCGATTTCAATATTTGGCATGGCATGCAGGCTGACATGACATGCAATATTGTTTCGTACTTGACAACATAGGGAAGTTGGTATCTTACACTCTTTGGGTACTCTGGTATTTGGCAGAATGAAAAGTTCACAACAGAAATTTCAATTTTCAAATCATAGCTGGGACTAGGCATGAATCTTGAATGGTTGAAGAGGTTCTCTTTAGCTCTCCTCTTTTCCCTTAGCCCAGGGACTCCAGTGAAATTATTGTGAATCTATAGATGCTGCACTCTGTAAACGTCACCCACAGTCCTGCATGCCTGAAACGGGAGAGCAATGCTATTCAAAGTCAATCTATAGCGGTAATGACAAGGTGCAGTTGTCTTAATATTGTGATAGTGCCATTTGAGTGTGCAAACCTATATATCCTTGATGTTGTTCTTAAACACCTCTGTAAATTAAGGAAGTATGATTCAGCTCAATATGTAAATTGACAGGCAACAGCTTTCCATCTCCTCTGTTCATGGCAGAGGTGAGCAGAGACATTTGAAGTTCTCTGCAGTGCTCCAGTTCTCAGAGCTAATACAGCCCAATCCTATCCTCCTGGGTGCCTCTGATTTCAATCCTATTCTCTGCCTGGCGCCTCCCTGGCATCTACTGCTGTATCCAGCAGGGCCAGGGAAGTTGCTAGAGGTCTTCTCAAGGGAAGGGAATGTAAGCTCCAGGCCCCGCAATGGAACTACTCAAGTCTTCTTCAGCTGTTTTGCCAGTGCAGACCTGAGGAGCCCCATGTGGGCTTTGCATCCCAAAGCGGGGAATAGGATCCAATGGAGAAGGCCTCTGCTGGTCCTGTCCCCCACTCAGACCGGTCCCTCCCCCCTTTCCTGTACCCCAGCCATGAAGCCCAAGAAGCAGTTCTGCCCCTGCAAGCAGGGTAGCCACATCTACCAGCACTTGTTCCTGCCACTCTGCACCTTCTCAGATCACTGCCAGAGCCAGCACAATGCAGCCCTTGTGCTGTGCTGATGCAGCCCTTGGCTCTGCTCCTCAGCATCAATAGCCCATACAACCCTGCCCACAGCTCAGGTCCAAACTTCACAGGCTGCATCAGATGAACATTCCTGATGAACAACTTCAGATGAACACTCTAAGCATTCCTGTTCATTGTGGCCTCACAGAGCAGTCAAGTCACTAGGAAGTAGCTGGGTGGACCAAGGCCCACAGGCACAAGGTGGCCTGGGGTGTCCCAATGCCATATGCACCTCCAGTTGGGGCAGCCAATGCAGGCTCCTGGACAACTGTGGTGGCAAATGCAGGATCCTGGGTGGCCACAGTAGGCAAGGCCAGAAGGGACAGAAGTGGGGGAGCTGACCAGGCAGCCAAGAAACTGGTGCCAGTGTGCTCTGGCTACACCAGTTGGTTCATTGTTGGTCAAGGAGTTTGCGAAACCACAGGAGCCTGACTGTTTGGGGAAAGCAGCCTTGCTGAGAGTCAAATGGGCTCTTACAGATTGCTGTAGACAGACTGTCAGCTTCCCTTGAAATTTGTGTGATGTGTTCACGTGTTGGATGACTGCCTAGAGAGCAAGAAGGAAAATGGAGAGAGTATAAGGGAATAGCCCACAGCATCAATCACACATCTTCCCCCTCTGGAGATGCAAGCACAGTGTTTGTGAGGGGGAGTGGTGCCACCAGGGTGTGCATGCAAGAAGTACTCTGTGGGAGTGGACAGAAGCAGGGTGACTTGAATCCTTTCTTTCCTTTTCCAGGGACTTCAGTAACCCTCTGTGGGGGATCATTGTTCAGCCCCCTGTAGCAATGTTGGAGTAATGCAAATCAAGTGGGGTTGCCAGGAGTGTTTGGACAGATTATGCAATGGCTGGAATCCTAGGATTTATTTATTTATTGGAGGAATTTATATTCCACCTTTCCACCCTGCTTAGGGGCTCTCAAGGCAGCTCACAAAATATTTCAATATAATAGATAAAAACCATGCTAAAACAGTAATAGAAAGTTCAATGAGGCAGGCTCTCCCTGCTCTTGGCTGTGGGGGGGATGGCCACTATGTGTGGCAGGAATCCAATGGACTCTGGTCTTGGTACATTGCAACATTTGGCTCCCCTCTGCCTTCTTTAAACTGTGCAGGGTACATAATCCTTTCCCTTTTGGGGTAATTAGATGGGGATTCTAGTTAGGAATTTATGAGTGAAGACATCCTAGGGTGGGACACTTTCAATGTGTGTATGTGTGTTTACAGTGGGTCCTTCTTATTGGTGGGTTCGGGACTCATGAACTTCACTCAATGCAGGTTCCGACTCACATCAGTAGGGCTTCACTGAGCCTCCTGGACACAACCAGAAGAGTCTTCTCATTCCTCAGAACACCTCCTGGAGGCCTCAGAAAGGCACTTTCAATTTTGGTGCACGGCCTCCCAGGCCTCAGAACACTTCCCAGATACTATTGGAAGGTGCTTCTGGTCACATCTGGGGTTCTTGAGGTACACTCCCTGCATTCCATTATCCACAGATATCGGTAGCTGTGGGGGGTCCAGGAACATATCCCCCATGGATACCAAGGGCCATATGTGCGTGTGTGTGTGTGTAAGTACATATATATACATACATACCAAGGGCCATATGTGTGTGTGTGTTTAAGTACATATATACACATATGAGAGAGAGAGAGGGAGCTAATATGAAAATATACTTCCATTGCAGTCTCTCCCAACTCACATCATCACTCCACCTCTTCTAGAACCTCCAGTTCACACTGCTTTGGTATATCTTGCAAACACCAAATGAAGGGGAAAGTTACTCAGCTGACACTCATATTTGAGCTTCCTTTCAGGTGAGAGGACATGAGAGGACCCCAATGGAGGCCCCTACTTATGACCAACAGGGAATCATTAACCATCCTTTGGGATTATTCACTTAGCAAAAGCAGTCCTGATTGCTCACCTGTTACATGACAGCAGGCTCAGGGTGTGTGCCACCTGGGTCCTGCAGCCAGAGTCTCTGACCGCAAAAGGGCCTCTTAGAGAGCGGTGGCTCTATCCTGCCTCCCATGGACTTTGTGCTAGTTTGTAAGATCACTCTCTCTTCCAAAACAAGAGCTTCCAGGCTTACATTGTTGTCTTTTCTTTAGAAAATGGAAAATACGAAGGAACTAAATACGGATGTACCAATCAATATGATGAGCTTAACGACTGTAACCGCAGTGTATTGACCGAACAAGTGATTCTCACTTACCGTTGTTGCACAACTAACAAATGCAATACAGGGCGTGTGCCTTTCCTGCCTCCTGAATGTGTGAATCCTAAACCAGGATTGTGAGTGGGTGGAAGACACCCAAGGCTCTGGCTGCCTCCAGTCCAAGCATCTCCATTTTCTTTGACAAGAGATCCAGAGACTGGCTGCAGGTCCATCCTTTCATCCCCTCGCAGTGGGCTTGTGCTTCAGCAGTCTGTACTCTACTCTAGAGTTTGTTCACAAGTCATTTAATGAGTTTAGAAAATGCAAGACAAATAAATAAAATAAATACATAAAAATAAACAAACTTGCATCCTGGTGCACAGGGTTCTCTCTCTTCTTTAGTGTGCCTTTAAATATTTCTCAGGTGGTGGATTGGTTCATGCTATGGAAGCCTCTCATTACAACATCAGTTCATCTATTTGGAGCATTGGTGATCTACATATATTGGTGATCTATACCTGTATTATATGCATGTGCAGTTGGGCTTTAGACACCATCCAACCTTAGCTCAGCATATGTTCCTCCCATTGATTTCAGGAGGATTCAGAGGAGAGTTTGATGACCCTGCAGCATAAGCCCTTTTCCACAGACACTTGAAGCCTTAGTCCAGTGATTCTCATCTTTTTCGACCTCATGGCAGACTGGCAAGGCACTAAAATGGTCAAGGCACACCAGCAGTTTTTTGACAATTGACAAGGTACACTGCACTGTCAATGGAGGGCTCATACCCCCAAATGGCCCTGCTAATAAATGACCTTCTCTCAATTTCCCATGGCATCTGGGGACCATTCGCAGCACACCAGTGTGCCATTGCACAGTGGTTGAAAATGGCTGGCTTAGACCCTCAAAATGCTTTCCATCAATCCTGATGCAGGCATCTTTAATTCTGCATGTGATGGAGATGGGGGTGGGATTTCTGTCTTAGGGCCCAATCCTATTTAATTTTCCAGCCTTTGTGTAGTTGCACCAATGGGGTGTGTACTGCATCTTGCTGTGGGAGGTTAGTTACGGAGGCCTCCACAAGGTAAGGGAACACTTGCCTCGAGTCTGCATTGCAGCTGCACCAGTGTTGAAAATTTGAATAGGATTGGGCCCTTACTCACACTTCTAATTTCACCTTCAAACATGCCAAAACACATACAGACCTGATGCAAGGCCATATGTTCTGGACACACACTAAACTAGAAGAAGGGGTGGACCTGACTATTGGGGCCTGGGAATTCTGTGAATTGGGGGACCTACTGCTAGGGCCTAGCTTTCCTGGGCAGGTAGATCTGGGCTCCCACCTGGACTGTGCATGTTACCGATGCACCCCCCCCCCGCCGAATAAATGCACCAGACTGCAGCTTGGGTTAAAACTGGGCCACTTTCTTGGTCTTTAATTACAGCAGGGTGACTGGGGTAGGTTAACTAAACTCCCAGCCCAAGGCATGTGGGCTATTAGGGAGCCAAGCCTCCGCCTGTCTGCGTCAGGTGGGGGCAACAACCAGTAGCACCGAAGGCACCAATGGTCATTTGCGAGAGGAAAGGAAGGAGGTTCTCTCAAACCTTGAAGTTCTGAGTCCTTGTTCTGAGTCCAGGGGCTCCACCACTTCTTCTGCTATCCTACTTTATCCCTTGCCCTTAAGTCCATTATTTCACCTCCCACATCACAGTTTTGTCTCTTCCCGCTTAGGTGAGGAGATCCATGATACATCTTACGTCTGCACTGATCCTGCCCTGCACAAGAACTGTGATACCGTCACAAAGGAGCCCGAAAACAACTTCACTATGCTCACAACCTGCTGCAATTTCCGTTATTACAACAGGCTACCTGTAGACCTTTCGCAAGAAAAGAAACTGGAATTCCACACTCTTCCCAAAAAAATGGGGAATTCTGCTTGAGCGGGTCTCCTCCAAGAAAAATGGGGAATTCTGTCTGAGCTGCTCATCCCATCTCAGCTTTGGTTTCTTCCTCCAAATGATTTCTCAAGCCCTCTTTGTCTGTTCAGCACATGAGATTCAAAAATAAATATTCATGCCACTACACCGTTGTTATCTGTGTGTCTAATTTATGACAACATTTTTCCATTAGGTTGTGGATTTCTTTTGAGATGAATAATAACTCTTAATGAGATGGCTCCATTTTTTTCTGTAGCTAATGCGGGGGGGGGGGGGGGAAGGAGTACACAACATAAACCCTCCAGTCTTAAACTTCAGGAACATTCCCCCAAGAGGTTCAAAAATTACATGCTCATATGAAGGTAGGGAAGCAATCATATGCAGGGATCTCCAAACAGGTCCAGGAAGGGTGCAAGGTTGGTGGCAGCAATCCAAACCCCCTTCTTGGTTCAATGTTCACAAACTTTGTTTCATGCGCAGAATTATTAAAAAATATTCTATAAAATTACCTTCAGAATGATTGTATAGGCAGTGCTATTCAAACTGGGGCATCGCGACCCAGATCAAAGTGTATATTTCAGTGGTGAGACAGACCATGGGTGGGGGGGAGGTCAGGTTGGGGGGAGAGAATACAGGGATGGAAGGGAGAGGCAGAGGGAAGAATGGGAGCAAATGCAGAGACATGCAAGGAGGCTTCATTTTGACTGGAATAATATTTCCCACATTTAGACAAATGATGCATGAAAGAGGTGGGTTTTCAGGAGAGATCCATAGGAAGAGAAAGAGGTGGCCTCTGCTAAGGTTATAGGGGGGCTTGTATAAAATTATAAGAGGATTGGTGTAGGTTCCCAGTCTTGTCCCAATATGAGCAGGGTGCAAGAACAACACTCCAACTACAGCAGAGTACTTTCAGCAGTTGTATTGGTCAAGGGATAGCACGTATAGAGTAGTCATTTAACAGTCCAAGAGTCAGCACAGAGAGCAGTCAGTTCCAGTATAACAAATCCAAATCAGTTCCAATAATACACAGTCAAAGGTTCAGTCCATAAGTCAGTAATATCACATACATACAGTATCCAGTCTCTTCAGTCACTGGCAGCAGTCTCACAGTTACTCCATCAACTCCCCTACTGCTGCACTTGAGGCTCTTCCTGACTATCTTCATATAGTCAGCTCAGCCAATCAGTATTTGGCTTGGTCACACCCAGGGTGTGCCTGTCCCAGGTGTTTGCTGATTCTGCTGAATCATTGCTCTGCACCTGCTCCCTGAACCAACATGTAAGCTTTGGTTCTGCATCACTCAGCTTTGGTTCTGAGTTCATCACTCAGAACTCAAGCTGACAGCCTCAAGCAGGCATTCCTGAGGCAACTACAGGCCTCAGGAGGCACTAAGGGAGAGGAGGCATTGAGGGGTGGATGCTACGTATCATGGGCATGTTTCTTACAACCTTCTTAAAGTAGTATGAGAAAAAAGGAGATATCAGTCCATCCTCAACTCAGTGGCATCACAAAGGTTTGTGCCACCCATACGAGAGGCCAGTGCATCACCCCTATGGTGGACCTTCTTCCATGCAGTGGGTGGGGAAACGCCCCAGGATGTGACCCTTGTGACTGGTGGATTGAAAGTTCTTGCTGGTACCTTCGTGTGCCTTGGTGACATCATCACATTGCCCAAACTGTATGCCTGCATAGCAGAAAATCCCCCAAGCACTAGGGACTCCTTGACTGCATCTTGACTGTGTTTCACATCAATGTTTGGCCTGGCTTGCTTCTTTGCTGACCCCTGTTGCCATTTTTGCCCTGAAAAGCGGAGCTGCAGAACGTTTGGCACTGCCCTCATCTGGAGATGTTGAATGTTTCCAGGTTTGTAAGCAGCGTTCTTTGTACGCTGCTGGAATTGCTGTCCCACACAGTTGTTTTCTTGGTGCTCTGGATCTCATTGATGAGGGTGACATCACAACCAGGGCCTATAAGAGGAATTTTATTGGTGGTACAAAGTTTCTTTTGGGCCCCTTCCCAAAGGGGGAGGGGGAGAGTGGAGGCAGGTAGAAAAGGGGGGAAATAGGGCAGGGGGAGGGTGCTGACAACCAAAATAGACTTTGGAGTCCAGGTCTACTAAACTTCTTGATGCAGAGCCCAGGTCTACCTGACCATGCGGAACTGGCAGCTAGATAAAGTCATCTGGAAAACCAAACACACTCCTAAGTCTCTCTAAAATCTTTGAAATATAGAAAATCCACTGTAGAAAATCAGCATCATCGGTATTTAGGCTCACACTAGAATGGACCAAAATGAACTTCTGCAGCAGCTGTAGCCCCACAGCTGCGCTCCTGAGCTTCTATACACTCCTTCATGTTTAATGGATCCACAAGCCAAAGAGCTACTGTAGCAGATCAGTTTCCTCCCAGATTTGAGACTGTGTTAAGGAGGGTCATGGATGCATTCCTAGGTCTGGTGTGCACGGCTTGCAGCAGCAGGTAACACTGCATGTGTGTGGTTGTGCCCGAGTTCAGGTGAGACAGGAAAATGTCAGATCCCAGGAACTTTCTGGGCCCCTTCCTTTGGCTCCTGGCCCCCTTTCTGACCCTGGACCCAGTTACAAATTACCCCCTTTACCCCCCTCTCCTAGGCCCTGATCATAGCAGAGCATTCTGCAGATGCCCCTGTGCACAAGCCACCATAGAGTTCCACACTCTCCCAGAGGGAATTACAGGGAACATTGGAAGTTTGGAGTGCTCCATCCGAGTGGAGTTGGACTTCTATCCAGTCAAAGAAATACTTTTGGGGACCCAGCAGCAGCACACCTCTTCACAAGCTGTCTCCTTTGGTCTCAGCTTTCAGAGTTATTTCTCCTGGATGGGAATTCATTTAAGCATTGAAATAAAATTGGTCTCATGATCTTATCACAAGAGAAAAACCTTCTGAAGCATTTGGGAATCTAGAGTGGACTTGCTGGACTAACACCCCAATCCTATGCAGGGCTTACAGTGGCAGATCTCATAATCCACCACCACAAGTTCAGCACCGAGGGCATGAAAGCCTTTAAGATATTCAGCCAGCCATGGTCACCAGCACAAAGCCATGGCGGCTACTGTCATTTGCTGTCACCGGTAAGTCAGCAGTAGGGACGGTTTGGGGAGGATCGTGGGCAGATTAGGGCAGGGAGCAGGCCTGTGTGGGGGCGGTTCAGAAGTGGGAGGTCCTGTTCCCCCCCCAGCCTGTCCGCATCCCCAGGAGTCTCCTCAGACTTACCCCAGCAAAAGAGTTCACATAGATCCAAGGAGACCCATTGGAGACCAGGCGGCCTACAGAGAGGTAAGTAAAAACGCTTGTCTTGGATTGTTTTCCCACCCACCTGTAGCATTCGGTGCGCGCTCTGTCAATGGTGCTGCATGCTCTGGGATGGCTTAGGGGATAGAACTGAACTCTAATTCTCTCTCTTCCAGCCACAACCTGCTTTTCCAAGGATTTTCCTTTTCCCCTCCCCTTACTCACCCACAGCCCCGAAAAGCAAAGCAAAGAAGCCAAGGAGACAAAGCGGATTCATCTTCCCCGATGGCAGAGGTGGGATTACCCAGAAGCATTTGCTAGGGCTCCGGTCTCTCTGAAGGTCCCAGGTGCCTCTAGACAGCTGCAGGATTCCAATTTATCCTCTGAAGGGAACAGATATTGTGTAAAGAGTGAGGGTGACTCCACCACATGATTCTAGAAAGGTGTATTCCCTTTCCCAGGATGTCTACAGCAGAATGTTCTTTCTGTGAAGAACAGCATGATAAGGACGCTTTTGGGGATTCTGAGAAAGAGAATGTTTGTTTGCCAAACAAAGAACTTGTATTCTGGTAGCGAGGGGCATTCTGGCAGTGTGAAAGCGGGACTTCTGTCACATACCGCTGACTACTGAGCCACTGTTGCAACCAGTGGGAATGCGGAGATCAGGTCAGGGATCTTGGCTGCAGGGGGCGAGTCGAGGTGGATATCAGCAGCAATGGCACCAGAAGTATCCTTTGTCTCCTGCCTGGCCCTGCCATGCCCGTGGGTCCAATCAGATCTCCACCAGCCAAGGAGCTAGTGTAGATCCTAGTATATCCATCAGGGATCCTGGCACTGCAGAGTAGAGAAGTAAAACATTTCTCTATTCTGCCATGGTCTCCAGGAGGCCTGCAGGATGCAGTGCAGGCTGTTTTCACCACTGTTTTTCTCTGGCCCCCAGGGCAGCCAAGGATGGGATTCTGAGTAAAATAGTGGAGAGAGAAAAGAAGGTGGTGTCTGAGACTGGGAAGAGTCAGCAGTAAATAATTAGCTAGAGAGGTAGTTCACACAAAGGATTTAAGGGTAATGATTCTGAGTCCAGTCCTGTCCTAACCCCCCTACCACTGCTGCAGTCATGCCAAAAATGATCACCCTGTGTCCAGTGGGGGAGGGGGGAGACTGGGAGGCATCGGAGAGGAAAGGGGGATTATTTCCCCTTACCTCCACATAAACCTCCCACTCTGCAGTGGCTCTCCTCAGACCTTCACCAGCTCTGTAGTTGGTGCATGTCCTCGAAAAAAGGGTAGGGAGGTAGTCAAAGGGTATCTCATAATAATAATAATATTCAGCATTCCCCCAGTGCTTGTAGTCCTTCTCGTGCTTTATCTCTCTACAATCCTTACAGCAACCCTGTCAAAGTGACAGCCCAATTCAATGCTGTCACACTACTGTCATAATCAGCATCCTGATGGTGGAATGCACTTTACGACGTCATAAAAGCTTATGTGCAGCTGCATGCCTTTGGATAACCACAATAGATGGAGGGGAGGACCCTGTGGCAGCAAAGAGGAGCCCCACTGGCAGTAGCTCAGTGGGGAGGGTGAAATGGGGCATGGAAATGGGAGCATCGGAGTGGAATGGGGAGGGATGGAGGCATGTGGGACTTAGGAGGGGTGGCACCTGGCATGGGCAATTTGTGCTGGATGCCATCCCCTCTGGAGCCTGCCAGCACAGCTCCTTTGTATCCTTCGACTTACATCAGCCAAAGAGCAGGTCAGCAGGTCTGAGGAGACCCATAGCTGATTGAGGGGCTTATGGAAGGTAAGGGAAAATGTGTTCTCCCAAGCCTCCGATTGCCGATTGGGCTGTAAGACAAATTGCAAGTCATATGTCCTCTTTGCAGCAGGGCTGTTGAGGCTCAGATTGGTCAGCTTGTCTAAGGCTACCTACAGAGCACCTGACAGAGACAAGAGTCAAACCAGGAAGTGGCTGATTCGCAGCTTGGCCCCTTAACCACTGTACCTTACCAGCTGTCTGCAGATGACATCACACTTCATGTGATTTCACTGTTTGAAATGTGCCTGTCGGATCTGACATGCAAGAAGAAAATTAGAACAGTCCCGCAGGATCAGCCCATAGGCAGAAATTGTCCAATCTCCTTTTAAAGGCATCTAGGCCAGATGCCATCATCACATCCTGTGGCAAGGAGTTCCACAGACTAAACGGTATTTCATGCTTGACAGCATGAAGTTGCTGGCATCATACACTCTTTGAATATTGACAGGCTGTGATAGCTGAGAAAATGAAATGCTTAAAACAAATTTCAAATCACAGCTTTGAATTGGAAATGAAACCCCTGAGATTGGGGGTGAATCCTGAATGGCTGAAGAGGTTCCCTTAAGCTCTCCTCTTTTTTCTTAGCCCAGGGACTCCGGTGCAATCACTGCCCATCCACAAGCGTTGAGTATTGTCGCCGTCACTCAACGTTCTGTGAGACAGAAAAGGAAGAGGGACAATGTTTCACAGAGTCAGTCTGTAATGGTAAGAATCAGGCACAGTTATCTGAATCTTTGAGTGTGCCAAGCTGTATTTCCTTGAGGTGGTTCTTACAACACTTCTATAAGGTAAGGAAGTGTGATTAAGGTCTGTGTGCAAATTGAGAGGGAGCAGCTTGCCATCTACATGGCAAAGGTGAAATTCAAATTTCAACCAGAGTGGTCCTGGTTTGGAGCTCCCTCTAGTGCTAGGGTTCCCAACCCGTGGTCCGTGGACCACTGGTGGTCCGCAGTGCCCTCCCAGGTTGTCTGCGACCTCTCTGGTGAACAAAGGGAAAAAAATGCCCTTCCAGGAGAAAAAAAGCCTCTACAGCCCCAACAGCCAATCAGAGCAGCTCAGAGCCAATCAGAGCATAGCCTTTCTCCATCTCCTCCTCCCTTCCCTCCTTGTCTGTGAGTGCCCAGACAAGCGAAAAAGTGAAGCGCAGGTGCCTTGTAAGGTGCGTGCGTTTGTGCAGCCTCCTGGCTCAGCTGCATGCAGAGAAGAGGAGCCCTGCCGCTGCTGCCTCCAGCCTGCTGCATCCATTCCTTGACCCTGTGCCTTGAGGTGAGCCCTCGCAGCCTGGTTTCCCAGGAGTTAAATCAGGACTGCAGCCAGCCTGGGAAGTCTCTTAGTGGGCAGGTGGGCGGGTGGGTGGCGGGGGCCGCCGGAGGAGGAGGAGGGGCCTGAGAAGGGGAGGAATGGGAGTAATAAGGAGGAGGAGGAGGAGGAGAAGGAACAGGTTCACAAAGGCATTGCTGGCTGGCTGGGGGGGTTTCCCTGGGAGTGGGTTTCTCTGGATGCGATTTCCCTGGGAGTCTGGACTCCTGCTGGCCAGGGAACACAGAGGAAGGGAGTTGGAGGCAGTGTGGCAGCAGGAGAGGGGAGAAACAGTATGCTGAACCCCCAGCCCTGGTACCCCCTCCCCATTTGGCAGGATTTGGCCCCCTGGATGTGCTCTTCTAATGCCCAGGGGTGGAGCAAGGCATCCAGGCAACCAGGGTTTGGCACCCCTTTGGGAGAGGGAAACAGGCAGCACCTCTGCTGTCTTACTGCAAGCTGCCCACCTGGGGAGAAGCAATCCCAGAAGTTGCAGAACAGGCACCACCGTAGCCAAGTACAGCAGGTGCAACCCCTGACTCTTCCTCCTCGGAGAGCAGCAGCTGCATTGTCCACAGGGAGCCCTCACCCACCCCACACTTGGCCAGTTCCCTATCTCCTCAGATTGCAATCCTATGCATGCTTACCTTGGAGTAAGCCCCACTGACTATAATAGGACTTACTTCTGAGTAGACATGCCTAGAATGGGGCTGTTAGTCACACTGTGGCTGTGATGAACTCCTCCAGAAATTTCTCCAATCCTCTTTTAAAGGCATCTAGTCTAGGCACCATCATCACATCCTGGGGCAAGGAGTTCCACAGATTAATGGCAGAGTAGGCAGCTGTTGTTTTGTGGCTGCAGCCTACCTATAGGCTTGCTCACACTCTCTTAGCTCCAACCAAAGTAGTCCACAGCTAGAGCATGACAGCAATTAGAACAGGAAGTGAAGAGAGGCTTTTTCCCCCCTAAAGACCTTGCAGTGCACACCAAAAGGACTTTTCTTCCTGAGACATGCAGCAGCCATTCTGAGATGTCTCTCTGAGCTGGTGCTTCCTTCACACGTCTCTTCTCCTTCAGGACCCACCTGCCTAAATTGTGTTGAACACTTTCCTAAGGACTCTGCACTCACAAGTGGAGGGGAGCAGGGCCAGGGCTGTGTAACAAAAGGAACTGTGGAGGGATGTGTGTGCTTTTTGTTGACTCATTTAACTACCTTGCATGACTTGTCTATAATCCCCTTGTGCTTACCCTCTCCCTTTGAGGTGTTTTTCCACACTTCAAAGAGGCAAGGGCTGTGTGTCATGTGATCTGGTGTGGGGGAAAAGAGACTGGATTGAATTGGGTGGGTGTGAAAACCTCTGAGTTGGGGGGGGGAATTATTATGTGTTCCATGTAAACCCAAGACTTTCACAGCTAGCAAAGCAAATGCAAGCACAAACATCACATTAATTATTAAATCATCTTCTTATGTATTACAAATTGAATTGTATTTTTTGTGTGCGAGAGTGGGGGGGTTGCATGTGGTCCCCACCATCTCAAAAATTTTGCCCAACCACAAGTATACACATTTGGTCCCTGTTGCGTATATGCAACATTGGGCAGAAATCCCTCTGAGTTTGGAAGTGCTTTTGTACAGAGTGCTGAGGGGGCAGGATGCGGGTTAGAAGTCACTTACGAACCTGGCCCCTGGGTCACCTGGGATCAGGACCACAAAATGCTGCCCCTCGTGTGGCCCAGAGGCCTGAAAATGTCACTTTCTCCAGAACCTGAAGGCCTTCAGAGGCCCAGCAAAGAACCTAAAGAAAACAAAACTAAGGTGGGGAGGAGGGGGTTGCAGCAGCACTTCGCTGTATGGTGGCCTGGGGCATTTCCCTCTTGGAACCCCCTCAGATCACCAGTGCTGGGAGTGGGTGGCATGGCTGTGGGGTGGGTGGCAACAGAGCGGAGCAGGTGTAGCTGGTATCCATGGAGTGTAGGACCCCAGCCTTAAACTCTGATTATTCATTGGGGTCATGGCACAAAAAGGTTGAAGACCACTGCCCTAATGTCTTCAAAAGGGATGAACGTGAGGACTTAAGAGACCACCCTTGCTCTATTCCCTCCAAGGCAGTGGTATTCAAACTGGGGCATTGCGATGCCCCAACCTGAGGGCCCTGGTTTCAGCCCCCCTAAGGGGCGGTGGCATATAGCTGAACTCGGAAGAGAACCTTGACAAACTTCCTTGAGATCAGAGTCCCAGCCCTTAAAGAGCAGTGAGAGACAGAATAGTGGAGTCATTCGGAAGCTGGACCTGGAATATTCAGCTTCATATCCCCACTTGATACCCTGCACATCCCTGATCTTGTCTGATCTTGGAAGCTAAGTGGAGTCAGGCCTGGTTAGTACTTGGATGGGAGACCACTTGGGAATACCAGGTGCCGTAGGCTTATACCATAGTCTTTCAAGACTGAAGGTTGCCAACCATGTTCCGGGGTGACCTAGAGCCAGTCTCTATGTCTCAGCATCACCTACCTGGGGTTGTTGTGAGCACAAATGAAAGAGAGAAACTATGTACACCACCCTGAGCACCTCGCAGGAATAGCAGTATTAAAAAATGTGACAATAAAAATAAAATGTCCACTTCAAGCACACATTCCAGTAGTTCTGCAGACATGCTCTTCAGATCACACATACTCGATAGATGGTGAAGGAAATGAACTTGTGAAATGAACTAGGGATTGGGACATGCCTCAAAGAGGGAGAGACAATGGCAAGAAGAAAATGTACTTCTGAATGAGAAGTAAGAATTTGTCAACAATAGAAAACAGAAAAGGAGGCCTGAAAAGACACGAGGAGAGGAGAATCATGACCATAGACTAGAGCAGAGAAGCTCAGGCCAGTGGCACAGCTGAGAATGCAAGACAGAGTCTTCAGGGCAGAAGCAGAAATGTTGATACAGACTGAGCATCCAAACCCCCAAATGTTCCAAAGTCTGAAACATTTTGAGTGCTGACAGGACACCACAAGCAGACAATTCCACACTTGACCTCATGTCAAGTCCAAACCATGTCAAGTCCATGGTCACAGTCCAAACAAAGGTGAAAATCAGTTTAGTCAGCATCCCCAAGGGAAAATGTCCCTACCAGCCCCCTTCAGCCATGATGTATCTTTTCTGTGCATGCCCAGATTCCCCTGCGCAAGCCTGCCCACATTTGCTTTCTGATGGTTCAATGTGCACAAACTTTGTTACATGCACAAAGTTATTTAAAAATATTGTGTAAAATCAGTGTCAGGCTATGTGTATACGGTGTTTATGAATCGTAAATCAATTCCATGTTCAGACTTGGATCCCATCCCCAAGAGATCTCATTATGTATGTTCACATATTCCAAAATAAATAAATAAAAATAGAATCTGAAACACCCCAAATCTTCTTGCCCCAAGCATTTCAGATAAAGGATACACAACCTGTAATAGCACAGCTTCAAATGAAAGGCATGTTTTTTGTACTTGCTTTGTTTAATATGACATAGTCCAACCAGTGTATTCATAACCTTACAGAGTAACAGAAGAATCAACAAACTCCTGCACCAAGCGGATCACAGTCTACA
Organism: Tiliqua scincoides; assembly: GCF_035046505.1. Lineage (NCBI taxonomy): Eukaryota > Metazoa > Chordata > Lepidosauria > Squamata > Scincidae > Tiliqua > Tiliqua scincoides. Next base: position 266,023,644 of record NC_089822.1, read on the forward strand.
TTTCAGCAGGTGAGACAGACCCTTTGGGGGTAGGGGGTGGGCAAGTGTTAGGGGGAGAGAATATATGGTGGAAGGGAGAGGCAGAGGAAAGAATGGGAACAAGTGTAGTAACAAGTAAGGAGGTTTCATTTTGACTAAATAATATTTCTATCTGTCAGTCAGAGATTTCCTCAACTTAGGGCCCAATCCTATCCAACTTTCCAGCACCGGGGCAGCCACAATGGAACCCCAAGGTAAGAGAACAAATGTTCTCTTACCTTGAGGAGGTCTCCAAGACTGTCTCCCCAACACAAGAAGCAGTGCATACCCCATAGGCATAGCAGCACCAGCACTTGAAAATTGGGTAGCATTGGGCCCTTACATCACAAGCCTAGACCTGTATTTCATGGGACTGACTCCCAGGAAAGTGTATACAGAATTGCAGCCTCCATTATAGTAGAGGGTATTTTAGAGATGAGGAGCAAACCATGCATTTATTTTCCCAGAAGGAATATGGAGTTCATCTGGTTACAGTTGGGCTATGAGCCGTTTCTTTCTTCTTCAGTCACTGCCCCTTCTGGAAGACTGGCTCACTCACTTGAGAAAATCACCTGGCCAATAGTTATTACAGTGGTACTTGGTGCAGCACCTGAAAACGGTGGTCTCGTTGCGAATGCGGCTGTGAGGAACATAAGAACATAAGAACATAAGAACATAAGAACAGCCCCACTGGATCAGGCCACAGGCCCATCTAGTCCAGCTTCCTGTATCCCACAGCGGCCCACCAAATGCCCCAGGGAGCACACCAGATAACAAGAGACCTCATCCTGGTGCTCTCCCTTGCATCTGGCCTTCTGACATAGCCCATTTCTAAAATCAGGAGGGGGCATCCGGTTCGGGACTCCTCATCCCGATGGGGAGGTTAGAGAACAAGACAAAGGCAGAGTAGGAGAAGAAATTGGGAAAGGTAGTGTGATGGGATGTGATAGACGGTTTGGCACAATGAGAGGATGCGGGGACAAAGGAGCGAATAAGCAGCTCATCCTGGGGCATTCCGTTTACAAATGCTTTTATGCAAATGCCCGAAGTCTACAAGCAAAGGTGGGAGAACTGGAATGTCTGGTGACAAGGGAAAATATTGACATAGTGGGCATAACGGAAACCTGGTGGAATGCAGAGAATCAGTGGGATACTGCAATCCCGGGCTATAAACTCTACAGGAGGGACAGGCAGGGGTGTGTTGGAGGTGGGGTGGCTGTTTATGTTAAGGAAGGGATAGAATCCAGCAAAGTAGAGATTGAAGGTGGATCCGACTCCACCATAGAATCTCTATGGGTTAAATTACCAGGCTTGTGCAGCGATGTAATACTGGGGGCGTGCTATCGTCCTCCAGACCAGAAATCGGATGGGGACCTTGAAATGAGGAAACAGATCAGGGAGGTGACAAGGAGGGACAGGGTTGTAATCATGGGGGACTTCAATTATCCTCATATTGACTGGGTCAATTTGTGTTCTGGTCACGATAAGGAAACCGGATTTCTTGACGTGCTAAATGACTGTGGCTTAGATCAGCTAGTCATGGAGCCCACCAGAGGACAGGTGACTCTGGATTTAATTTTGTGCAGTACGCAGGACCTGGTTAGAGATGTAAATGTTACTGAGCCATTGGGGAACAGTGATCATGCTGCAATCCGTTTTGACGTGCACGTTGGGGGAAGAATACCAGGCAAATCTCTTACAAAAACCCTTGACTTCCAACGGGCGGACTTCCCTCAAATGAGGAGGCTGGTTAGAAGGAAGTTGAAAGGGAGAGTAAAACGAGTTCAATCTCTCCAGAGTGCATGGAGGCTGCTTAAAACAACAGTAATAGAGGCCCAGCAGAGGTGTATACTGCAAAGAAAGAAGGGTTCCACTAAATCCAGGAGGGTGCCCGCATGGCTAACCAGCCAAGTTAGAGAGGCTGTGAAGGGCAAGGAAGCTTCCTTCTGTAAATGGAAGTCTTGCCCTAATGAGGAGAATAAAAAGGAATATAAACTGTGGCAAAAGAAATGTAAGAAGGTGATACTGGAGGCCAAGCAAGACTATGAGGAACGCATGGCCAGCAACATTAAGGGGAATAATAAAAGCTTCTTCAAATATGTTAGAAGCAGGAAACCCGCCAGAGAAGCGGTTGGCCCTCTGGATGGTGAGGGAGGGAAAGGGGAGATAAAAGGAGACTTAGAGATGGCAGAGAAATTAAATGAGTTCTTTGCATCTGTCTTCACGGCAGAAGACCTCGGGCAGATACCGCTGCCCAAACGGCCCCTCCTGACCGAGGAGTTAAGTCAGATAGAGGTTAAAAGAGAAGATGTTTCAGACCTCATTGATAAATTAAAGATCAATAAGTCACTGGGCCCTGATGGCATCCATCCAAGAGTTATTAAGGAATTGAAGAATGAAGTTGCAGACCTCTTGACTAAGGTATGCAACTTGTCCCTCAAAACAGCCATGGTGCCAGAAGATTGGAGGATAGCAAATGTCACGCCTATTTTTAAAAAGGGAAAGAGGGGGGACCTGGGAAACTATAGGCCGGTCAGCCTAACATCCATACCGGGTAAGATGGTGGAATGGTCATCGAAGATAGGATCTCAAAACAAATAGACGAACAGGCCTTGCTGAGGGAGAGTCAGCATGGCTTCTGTAAGGGTAAGTCTTGCCTTAGAGCATCTCCCTACCCACTCTGTCCATCCCCTGCATAATTTTGTATGTCTCAATCATGTCCCCCCTCAGGCGTCTCTTTTCTTGGCTGAAGAGGCCCAAACACCGTAGCCTTTCCTCGTAAGGCAGGTGCCCCAGCCCCGTAATCATCTTAGTTTGCACCTTTCATCTCTTTTGCACCTTTTCATCTCTTTTGCACCTTTTCCATTTCCACTATGTCTTTTTGAGATGTGGCGACCAGAACTGGACACAATACTCCAGGTGTGGCCTTACCATACATTTGTACAATGGCATTATAATACTAGCCGTTTTGTTCTCAATACCTTTCCTAATGATCCCAAGCATAGAATTGGCCTTCTTAACTGCCGCCGCACATTGGGTCGACACTTTCATCGGCCTGTCCACCACCACCCTAAGATCTCTCTCCTGATCTGTCACAGACAGCTCAGAACCCATCAGCCTATATCTAAAGTTTTGATTTTTTTTTTGCGCCTTTCTTTTTTTTGCGCATTTTTGCGCCTACCTGGGGAAAAACCAGTCCTTCACAGGTTGAGTGACTGTTGTGTTGCATCTATCGCGATTGTCGGGTGTAGTGCAGCCACGTTCCTTAGAAACCAACATCTTATCTGTGTGGGAAAAAGAGAACAATTGGAAATGGGAGTGTTCCTCTTTCTGAGGATCAGCAACAACATAGAAGGGAATGGAGAAGAGGGGGGCAGCCTACTGAAAGTCCCAGCCCACCTTAAGGTCTACTGATTGGGAATTCTGGTGTCTTACCTATGTAAACTCCACTTGTAAAACATTGATCTGCCCCACAGGCATAACAAGAATAATGGATACATGGTGCATGTCTGCATTTCTCCAAGCACCAAAGGCTCTGGACTGAAAAAGAGAGAGTTGTAAGTGAGCGGAGCATCTGGTAAAAGACAGTTTTGCTTGTTTCCTAGTATGCTGCATTGTGACTCTCGAGAAGAACCAAGATTGAGTCTCGTGACTGGTGGGTCAGCACAGTAGAATGTTAAAATTAAATGTTTTGATGCTTTTCCTTATTGCTGTGCTATGTTGTACAATTATTATGGAACTTAGTAAACTGCATGGGGCACTTGCTTCAGCATGGGAAAGGTGGGAAATAAATAAATTATTAAATACTCAGAAGTCAGTCTAATTGATTTAAATAGGTCTTACTCCCAGGAATCTGTGCATAGGATAGCAGCCTGATGGTGTTTCACATCTATATTTAACCTGGCTGCTTGTTCGCTGACCCCTTTTGTCATTTTGTCCCTGAAAAGCAGAACTAGAGAATGTTTGGTTCTGCCCTCAGCTGGATGTATCCAATATTTCCAGGATTTTAAGCAGTGTTCTCTGTAAGCGGCTCAGCCACTGGGCTGCACAGCTGGAATTGCCATGGCACACAGCTGCTGTCCCAGTCTCTGGAGCTTGGTGATGATGGTGACATCATCGTGGAGCACTCCGGACATGCCCCTGTGCAGCCATCTGCACTGCAAAAGCTTTGATTGCTCCATCTGACAGGACCTGATTCACTGGGAGAACCCAGCAGTTGCACATCTGTTGTGAATGGGTGACAGTGTTTGCAAACATGAAAAGAAGTGAGTGATGTATTGTATTGGCTGTTTAATAGGCAAGTGTAAATATGTCAACAGATCAAATAAATCAACAGTTCAAATATGTCAACAGATCAAATAAATATATGAATGAAGGAATAAAGGAGTAAATGAATGAATGAAAGATTTCAGAACTATTACTCCTGGATCTGAATTCATGTAAGAATTAATCTAGAAGTGGTTTCATTTGTAAGAAAAATGGTTGATGAGAGAAGTGCTGGAGGAGAAATACCAGTGGCACTGACTTAATTAATGCCACCAATCATGTTAGTAGCACAGTAAGTAACACATCTCCAGAAGAGATCGTAGAAATGGGAAAGGTACTGAAAAAAAAAGAAAAACAAACCACCAAATCACTTTTGACTGCACATGTGGACAAGTCCTCAGCTGTGGAATCTGGCAACCTCTGATCCAATGTCAAGTTCAAGAAAGAAACAAAATAATTCCTATTAGAACGAAATGGGGAGACACCTCAAAAAGCCACTATATCTGCACAAGTATCTTAGAAGTGAAGATTCACAGCAAAATCTGAACATGCTGTTGAGTCAGTGTGGCCCGTCCCCAGGCTGGCTCCAATTGCCACATAAGGCATTTTTGTCATAAGACATTTTTGCACCTACCTGGGATCCAGCAGGGCCAGCATGGAGGCCTGCACTGGATAGGCAGCTTTGGATCTGACCCCTGTACCAGCTGGCACATGTAAGTGTATACTGGGCAGTGTGGGAAGTGGGAGAGGGTGGACCTGGGGGGGAGGGTGGAATCGGGCAGGAAGGGGCATTTGAGAGAGGGGAAGGGCAGGGTGGCAGAGGGTAGATCAGGCCTAAAAGGGGGACGGGATCATCTGTGGCATCACATGCTGCATTCTAACCCCCATCCCGGGGTGGCTGGGGCTTTATTAGGGTTAAGGGAAAATATCCCCTCACCCTGAGGTGACCTCCAGCCATTTCCTGGCTGCACCAGCACAGTTTGAGCTGTAAAAAAGACGCCTAGGAAATGGAAGATGGGGCTGATCACCGGGGAGGAGGATGGAAAGGTAGCCCAGACTGGTAGAGCAAGGGTCAGGAATGCTAAAGCTCAGTATGAGATGATGTGGACCAGGGATGTCAAGAGCAACAAAAAGGGTTTTTTGAGGTCAAGCCAAAGGAAGGGGAAGAGAAAGGAGAGGGTGGGATTGCTTCTCAATAAGGATGGCCAATTAGTGTTTGGTGACAAAGAGAAGGTGGAACTGCTCAACTTCTTTGAGTCCTCTTGGAAGGAGGATTGTGCAAATGTGGATGCTGGGTCCTTAGCTCATGGGGGGAAATGCGTATATCCCCACAGAGGTAATGAAAACCTGAAAGATTAATGAATGGTCTGCAGATTAAGATTGACAGCAGACTAGTAAAGAACCACCTAACTGTCCTAAATGAATTAAAATCCTTTAGATCAGATGAACTGTATCCTAGAGTACTAAATAAACTTCCTGTTATGAAAAGGGGGGGCTCCAAGCAACACCCGCTGATCTAGGGAATTAGTGCCTAGTGCAAAGCACTCTCTCTCTTCCCTTCCCCCCAATCTTTCTCTAAGTTTGGACACACAGATTAGTGGGGAAAGCCTTGGTAGTTCTAATCTGCTGCCACCAGCACAGGAGATCTTGATCACCAGAGAGGTTCCCCAGGCAGGACCTCTAGAATAGTTTTGGACCTCAAGAGTCTCCTTGAACTCACGCTTACAAGCAAGGAGGCTGACAATTTCACTATTATTATCCCCCAACCCCAACCTTTTAAAAAGGTTAAAAGATTAATAGAGGACCAAGGAATAACAAAGTCCAATTGAGCAGAGGAACACCATAGAAGAGAGGCTTGGTTAATGCAGAAACATTTACTAGAGGTATACATGTAATCAGCCAGTAGATGGTGCTGGTGCTCTGCATGTGACTGCCTCATGCCAGTATGGCTCTGCCAAGCAACAGCCATGGAGCTTGAATGCTGACCCAGCCTGGAGCAAGCTCGGGAGGTCAAGAAGCATATCACATTTACAAGGGAGAAACAAAACAAAATAAAGTGAAGCCCCCCTCCTTTTTTTTCTTAGTCTCATAAAGGTGGGTGGGTCCTGACAGAGTGCTGTTTTAAAAAGTGGTGCTAAAAGTGGTGCCAAAACGTTTGGGAACCACTCATCTAGTCCGTTAATCCATTTTAGATGGATTCACAACTGGTTGGATGACCATAAACAACGGGTGTTCATCAATGGCTTCGCATCAGGCTGCTTTGAAGTGGAGTACCCCAGGGCTCTGTCTTGGGCCCAGTTCTCTTTAACACCTTCATCAGGAGATACAAGGGGACCTCATCAAATTTGTGGATAATGCCAAGCTGGGAGAAATAGCAAACGAAATAGAATGGTGGTTCCCAAACTGGTGGATTACAACCCACCAGCCAGGGAAGTGCTCCTTTCAGGCCCCTTAAGGGGTGGGGCTGAGCAATGGCAGTGATGCAATCCCCAGGATTGTGCCGCTGCCAGGGTCAGAAGGGCTTTTAAAGAAAAAATACGTTCAGGTGTCTGTGATGGTCTCTGTGAGGGTGTAGAGAGCCCCAAGGATGCTTCCATGGGGCTCCCCAAGCCTCCGATGGAAGAAAAATAATCATCATTATCACTGATCATTATTTTTACTCAGTCAGAGGCTTGGGGAGTCCCACAGAGGCACCTTGAGGACTTCCAGCACTCCCACAGAGACCAGCACAGATGCCTGTAAGTATTTTTTTTTTTAAAGCTCTTCTGACCCTGGCAGTGGCACGATCCTGGGGATTGCATCACTGCCATTGCCCCACCCCCACAAACACTGAGGTCTGCAATAGAAGATAGTGGAAGCCTTCAGGAAGACTGAGACAAAATAGAACACTGGGCTGAAATGAATAAGATGGATTTCAATAGGGACAAATGCAAGGTTCTGCACTTAGGCAAAGATAATCTATCATCAAAGACAAGATATAGAATGGGAGATAGGTATAAATATAGATAGATATAGAATGGGAGATTCCTCTGAGAGGAATTTTAGCAGGGGGTACAAAGTTTCTTTGGGGCCCCTTTGCAAAGGGGAGGGGTGAAACAGAGCGGGGGATGGTGGTGATGGGCAAGCAGAATGGGGGCAGAGAGGGGCAAAACAGGATGGGAAGATGGTCTCAGCTGTGCAATCTGACAAGCTCTGAACCAACATCGGAATCAACCTGGAACACTTTCCCCATTAATTATGCGAAACACCTTCTGAAGCATTTTGGGATCTAGAACTGACGTGATGGACTAACACCCCAATCCTACACAGGACTTCAAGTGGCAGCTCTCTGATCCAACACCATAAGTCTCAGACCAATGGCATGAACGCCACTTTGCTTTTCAGCAGGCCGTGGTCACCAGCACAAAGAAGCCACACACAAATGACAGCAGCCCACAGACCCTCCGCCTTCCTCTGCTGCCACCAGGAAGTGTTCAGGGACAGATTAGGGCAGGGAGTGGGCCAGCAAAAAAAGGTTTTTTAGTTATCTCTCCTGGGTTGCCTTTTTCTCTCTCCCACCCACCCACAGCATGCAGCTTGTGCTCCTTTGCCAGTGCTGCACAGTCTGGGCTTGCAGTGGGAAGGACTGGCCTCTAATACTCACTGTTCCAGCCACAACTTGCTTTGCCAGGGATATTCCTTTCCCCTCCACTTACTCACCAACAACCCCGGAAAGCAGAGCAGAGAAGCCAAGGAGAAGAAGCGGATTCATCTTCTCTGATTGCAGAGGTGGGATAACCCAGGAGAATCAGTCAGGGCTCTGGTCTCTCTGAGAGTCCCAAGTGTTTCTAGACAGGTCAGGTCTCCAATTTATCCTCTAAAGAGAACAGGTATTGCATCAAGAGTGAGGGTGGCTCCACTACATTATTCTAAGTAGGTTTATTTGCAAGATGTCAACAGCATAATGTCTGGGATCAGCATAATGGGATGTGTGGGGACTCGTGGGGGAAGAAGAGAATATTTCTTTGTCAAACAAAATGTCCTTGTCTTTCTTGCACACGCACCCAGCCATGGAGCTTGTTGTGCACAAAAGTGAGTCTTCCGATGGCTTTGTTGGGTGCCTTTGTTCATGTCATTGTGGGCCCAGTGATCAAAACTATCTGGACTATTTTTAGTCATGATTTGGTCTTCCAAAGGGTACGCTTCCCCTCCTGATTTTGTGTCATCTGACAATTTGAAGACCATTTCTTCTACCCCATCATCCTGATCATTTATAGAAATGTTGAACTGCACAGGACCCAAGACAGAGCCTAAGAACATAAGAACATAAGAACAGCCCCACTGGATCAGGCCATAGGCCCATCTAGTCCAGCTTCCTGTATCTCACAGTGGCCCACCAAATGCCCCAGGGAGCACACCAGATAACAAGAGACCTCATCCTGGTGCCCTCCCTTGCATCTGGCATTCTGACATAACCCATTTCTAAAATCAGGAGGTTGCGCATACACATCATGGCTTGTACCCCGTAATGGATTTTTCCTCCAGAAACTTGTCCAATCCCCTTTTAAAGGTGTCTAGGCTAGACGCCAGCACCACATCCTGTGGCAAGGAGTTCCACAGACCGACCACACGCTGAGTAAAAGCCTGTGGCACTGCACTCAACACCCCCCTCCTAGAAGATGGAGAGCAAGTTAAAAGCACTCATTGGCAATGATCGTTCAGCCAGCTTTCAGCTAACCTGTCCAGGTAGGAGAAGAAATTGGGAAAGGTAGTGTGATGGGATGTGATAGACGGTTTGGCACAATGAGAGGATGCGGGGACAAAGGAGCGAATAAGCAGCCCATCCTGGGGCATTCCGTGTATAAATGCTTTTATGCGAATGCCCGAAGTCTACGAGCAAAGGTGGGAGAACTGGAATGTCTGGTGACAAGGGAAAATATTGACATAGTGGGCATAACGGAAACCTGGTGGAATGCGGAGAATCAGTGGGATACCGCAATCCCGGGCTATAAACTCTACAGGAGGGACAGGCAGGGGCGTGTTGGAGGTGGGGTGGCCCTTTATGTTAAGGAAGGGATAGAATCCAGCAAAGTAGAGATTGAAGGTGGGTCCGACTCCACCGTAGAATCTCTGTGGGTTAAATTACCAGGCTTGTGCAGCGATGTAATACTGGGGGCGTGCTATCGTCCTCCAGACCAGAAATCGGATGGGGACCTTGAAATGAGGAAACAGATCAGGGAGGTGACAAGGAGGGACAGGGTTGTAATCATGGGGGACTTCAATTATCCTCATATTGACTGGGTCAATTTGTGTTCTGGTCACGATAAGGAAACCGGATTTCTTGACGTGCTAAATGACTGTGGCTTAGATCAGCTAGTCACGGAGCCCACCAGAGGACAGGTGACTCTGGATTTAATTTTGTGCGTTACGCAGGACCTCGTTAGAGATGTAAACGTTACTGAGCCATTGGGGAACAGTGATCATGCTGCAATCCGTTTTGACGTGCACGTTGGGGGAAGAATACCAGGCAAATCTCTAACAAAAACCCTTGACTTCCGACGGGCGGACTTCCCTCAAATGAGGAGGCTGGTTAGAAGGAGGTTGAAAGGGAGGGTAAAAAGAGTCCAGTCTCTCCAGAGTGCATGGAGGCTGCTTAAAACAACAGTAATAGAGGCCCAGCAGAGGTGTATACCGCAAAGAAAGAAGGGTTCCACTAAATCCAGGAGAGTGCCTGCATGGCTAACCAGCCAAGTTAGAGAGGCTGTGAAGGGCAAGGAAGCTTCCTTCCGTAAATGGAAGTCTTGCCCTAATGAAGAGAATAAAAAGGAACATAAACTGTGGCAAAAGAAATGTAAGAAGGTGATACTGGAGGCCAAGCGAGACTATGAGGAACGCATGGCCAGCAACATTAAGGGGAATAATAAAAGCTTCTTCAAATATGTTAGAAGCAGGAAACCCGCCAGAGAAGCGGTTGGCCCTCTGGATGGTGAGGGAGGGAAAGGGGAGATAAAAGGAGACTTAGAGATGGCAGAGAAATTAAATGAGTTCTTTGCATCTGACTTCACGGCAGAAGACCTCGGGCAGATACCGCTACCCGAACGGCCCCTCCTAACCGAGGAGTTAAGTCAGATAGAGGTTAAAAGAGAAGATGTTTCAGACCTCATTGATAAATTAAAGATCAATAAGTCACCAGGCCCTGATGGCATACACCCAAGGGTTATTAAGGAATTGAAGAATGAAGTTGCAGATCTCTTGACTAAGGTATGCAACTTGTCCCTCAAAACGGCCACAGTGCCAGAAGATTGGAGGATAGCAAATGTCACGCCTATTTTTAAAAAGGGAAAGAGGGGGGACCCGGGAAACTATAGGCCGGTCAGCCTAACATCCATACCGGGTAAGATGGTGGAATGCCTCATCAAAGATAGGATCTCAAAACACATAGACGAACAGGCCTTGCTGAGGGAGAGTCAGCATGGCTTCTGTAAGGGTAAGTCTTGCCTCACAAACCTTATAGAATTCTTTGAAAAGGTCAACAGGCATGTGGATGTGGGAGAACCCGTGGACATTATATATCTGGACTTTCAGAAGGCGTTTGACACGGTCCCTCACCAAAGGCTACTGAAAAAACTCCACAGTCAGGGAATTAGAGGACAGGTCCTCTCGTGGATTGAGAACTGGTTGGAGGCCAGGAAGCAGAGAGTGGGTGTCAATGGGCAATTTTCACAATGGAGAGAGGTGAAAAGCGGTGTGCCCCAAGGATCTGTCCTGGGACCGGTGCTTTTCAACCTCTTCATAAATGACCTGGAGACAGGGTTGAGCAGTGAAGTGGCTAAGTTTGCAGACGACACCAAACTTTTCTGAGTGGTAAAGACCAGAAGTGATTGTGAGGAACTCCAGAAGGATCTCTCCAGACTGGCAGAATGGGCAGCAAAATGGCAGATGCGCTTCAATGTCAGTAAGTGTAAAGTCATGCACATTGGGGCAAAAAATCAAAACTTTAGATATAGGCTGATGGGTTCTGAGCTGTCTGTGACAGATCAGGAGAGAGATCTTGGGGTGGTGGTGGACAGGTCGATGAAAGTGTCGACCCAATGTGCGGTGGCAGTGAAGAAGGCCAATTCTATGCTTGGGATCATTAGGAAGGGTATTGAGAACAAAATGGTTAGTATTATAATGCCGTTATACAAATCGATGGTAAGGCCACACCTGGAGTATTGTGTCCAGTTCTGGTCGCCGCATCTCAAAAAAGACATAGTGGAAATGGAAAAGGTGCAAAAGAGAGCGACTAAGATGATTACGGGGCTGGGGCACCTTCCTTATGAGGAAAGGCTATGGCGTTTGGGCCTCTTCAGCCTAGAAAAGAGACGCCTGAGGGGGGACATGATTGAGACATACAAAATTATGCAGGGGATGGACAGAGTGGATAGGGAGATGCTCTTTACACTCTCACATAATACCAGAACCAGGGGACATCCACTAAAATTGAGTGTTGGGCGGGTTAGGACAGACAAAAGAAAATATTTCTTTACTCAGCGCATGGTCGGTCTGTGGAACTCCTTGCCACAGGATGTGGTGCTGGCGTCTAGCCTAGACGCCTTTAAAAGGGGATTGGACGAGTTTCTAGAGGAAAAATCCATTATGGGGTACAAGCCATGATGTGTATGCGCAACCTCCTGATTTTAGGAATGGGTTAAGTCAGAATGCCAGATGTAGGGGAGAGCACCAGGATGAGGTCTCTTGTTATCTGGTGTGCTCCCTGGGGCATTTGGTGGGCCGCTGTGAGATACAGGAAGCTGGACTAGATGGGCCTATGGCCTGATCCAGTGGGGCTGTTCTTATGTTCTTATGTTCTTATGTAGGTGTTCCCTGTATACACAGTTTTAAATGTTTGTTTGTTTGCTTGTTTGTTTGTTGGATTTGTAATTCGCCTTTCTCCCCAGGGCACCCAAGACGGATAACCATCAATAGGTAAAAATACAAAAACCATTAAAATACAGATAAAATTATAAAAGATAATATTTTTATCAGCAGTATTTGGAACCAAAGTTCCTTTCCCCTGAGGAGACCTCTGGCGGCCCCGGCAGTGCTGCTGAATGCAGCAGTAGCCATTTTGGTGCCACTGCACCCAACACCACCACCAGGGACAGGATTGGGCTGTTAGTCTCCTCTCTGTACCATGGAGAGTGATTGTCTGCATGTTTGGTTCTTCAGTTCAGAAATAATGCTAAGCATGAAGCACCCCCACCCACTCCAAGGGCTACTACAATAAAACAAAGATACTGGACTGGGCACACAAGGGGCTGCTATTTATGAAGGTTTGTCCCGTATCTGTGATTTCCATACCAGCTGGCCCCAGAACAGAAACCCTGCAGTTACGGGGGGATGCAGCATTATCACTGAGCCTTCATTTTAGCATTTCACCCACAGGGGTGTTGTGGGAGATATTCAGTAACTTTCCACCACAGATGCAGCCATGCCAATGGGGCACATGTTGCAATATGCAGGGGAGGGGGGAAGAGTCACAGAGGACTCCCCAAAGTAAGGGAATGTTTGCTCCCTAACCTCGGGACCACATTGCAACTGCATCGACTCTGGAAAGTTGGTTAAGGACTGGGCTTTCTGTTGAATGCAGTATATCTGAAACTTGAGTATACCTGAAATCTAGAAACACTCTCTCCATGGCATTCCCACCATCAACCACACTAATCATTCTGTCAAAGGAGGCGAGACTTGTCTAGGTCAGAGGTGGGCAAACCCAGCCCATGGGCCATTGGTGGTCCTCCAGGACCCCCAATCTGGCCTGCAGGGAGCCCCTAGTCACCACTGAGCCTCCAGCCCATCAGAGACTGTTGGAGCCCTCACTGCCTGCGAACACTAGAGGCAAGTTGCAGGCCGAGATAGAGCAAGGCCTTGCATAGTCTCCATGTGTTTTCTGCTTTTCCCTGGGCATTATTTTGCCCTCTCCCCATTGCCTCTGAACAACTTTTGTCTCCATGTGTTTCTCGCTTGGTGTATATGTTTTTACTGTGCAAGTGGTATGTGGCAAACAGTTCATATTTCTCATGTGGTTCTACATGCCTGTATTATAGTTCTCATGTGTATTATAAATAAGCTCAGTAAAATCCATTCATTCATATAAGTTCCATCTCTAATGTATTCATTTATGTAAATTTACTGAAATTTGAAGTGTAAATTGATTCTTTCTTTTCCCAGCCCCCAACACAGTGTCAGAGAGATGATGTGGCCCTCCTGCCAAAACATTTGTCCACCCCGGTCTAGGTCGACTTGTTCCTGACAAACCCATGCTCGCTCCTAGAAATCATCCCATTGTTTTCTAAGTGCTCACAGACTTCTTGCTTCATTGTCTTGTTGGGAAACCAGCTGCCCCTGGGGTTCTGACCCGGCAAAATCTGGAGACACACTGGAGACACAAACAGCTTCTCGTTTAGAGATTCCCCTTGTCTTTATTTTTAATTGCCCTGTGCACAGGCCAACACATCTGAAACAGGCCAGTTGTATTGGGGAGCGCACTTCAACAAAGGTGCCCAAACTTTTTATACCTGTAATGCATATCTACTTCATATTCGTAAACTAACCCTCACACCACCTTACTGAGCAATTTACCTGCTATATAAAATTCAGCATGAATACTGTGCTTGTTTTTCCCAAAACCTTAACATATGCAGAAAGCATGTTTTTAGCTTTCCATTTCTCAGAAACTACATGATTTCCCCAAAATGATGTCTCCTAAATCATGTTAGTGTCCACAATCCATCATCTAGGACATTGTGCTGCTCATGATAGAGGCATTGGTAGGGTGGTACAGTGTGTGCGTCCCACATTGGGGGTCACCCTCAGGAGGTCACACTTAGGAGGCTGACACCAAAGCTCCCCTCACAATATTTGCCTTCTCATGATAGGATTTCGAGTGTGTTGTGTGTGGAATATTCACATCACATGTTTCCACAGTGTATGATGGATGGGAGCATTGTCACCCCACAACACAAAGAAGAATCATAGTCAGGATTGGTAGAAGAGAGAGGATGGTGAATGAGGTGGCCTTTAGAAATGAATAAAATGTAGAGCAATATTTCATGTGGGATGTTTCCATTGCCCTTCTTCTGATTTTTATTATACTGAGTTTACTTTTGAAAATTACTGGCTATGGGAAGTTAGTGGGCAGGTGCACTGATGAGTCTGAAAAGTGCTAGTTGTACCTGACAGGAAGGTGTTTTGCAATTTGCCAGTCTACAATGTTGTGTGTTTGTGCCCAGAATATGATGGAATATGTATATACACGTACAGGACATTTCTGGGAACAATGTGTATATTCAGTGTGCTTTAATTAATGTGCATTAATCTGCTTTCAGATTGTGAGAAATCCTTTATGAAAAATATGGATCAGCAAACACTTGCTCAGGATATCGTTGGCTGGCGTATACAACCTACAAGTCTTTGGCACAAAATAAATTGCATTGGATTAGTGCTAACAGCGGGGCTGGGGGAGCTTTACAAAAGCCATGTATTGTACTCCCAGATTGTTTCCGCACTGTCCAATGAACACTCAAGACAACAGATATGGAAGAAAGGGCCACTTAATTGTACATTAACAAGAGGAGCAGAGGCTGAGACTTGCGGTATCCAAGGCAGTGAAAGCCCCTGTGGTGCAGGGAGGGACCTCTGGGTGGTACCAGAAACCTCTGCCCCCCAGGCGGGCATGCACCCGACTCTGAGTCGTGCCCCGCAGCTGGGACGGCATGTCTCATCCATGTCTATCCCTTAAGGGGAAGGCAGCCGGACCGCAGACTGCACCACCTCGAGCCGCTGAGACTCTGAGGTGTGGCCTGCGATCCCGGCCAGGGCCCCATCTAAGTTCTCATGCCGCCAAGCCCCTGAGGTCTCAAATAGGGTTCTGCCCTGCCTATGCTGCCTGAAGGTGCATGCCAGAGTCCCATTCACGCCTCCTAACCCGCACCACCTGCCCTCTTAAAGTGACCGATGGCAGCTTGTAAACAGGGGGGTGTAACCCCCTAGCCCATAACAGTCTGGGGTAGGCGAAAAAACTGCCTGCCCTTTGGCCAATCCCAAACTGCAACCAGTTAAACTCCGACTGCCTCTAGGGCAGGCGGGTGGGTATTCCCATGGTGCCCACGTGCACAAGGAGGAAGAGGGCTGGGTCTTGTCCCCTTTTAAAGGACCACCGTAACTGCCTGGCCCAGCCGCCTACACCTCCCCCTTGGGGAGGGACTCTCGTGTCCTGGTCAGGCAAAACAAACTCCGACCACCTCCTTACAGGGGGGCGATCGGGATTGTTTCCGCACTGTCCAATGAACACTCGAGACAACAGATATGGAAGAAAGGGCCACTTTATTACACATTAACAAGAGGAGCAGAGGCTGAGACCTGCGGTATCCAAGGCAGCGAAAGCCCCTGTGGTGTGGGGAGGGACTTCTGGGCAGTACCAGAAACCTCTGCCCCCAGGCGGGCATGCCCCGAGTGGGTGCACCCCCCACCCGCCGAGTGGGTGCAATGTGGGGTCCAGCCCCCCGGCGCCGATCCCATCGCCACCAGCTGCCCCGCGAGGCCCAGAGTCCCAGGCACCCTGGCAAAACCCCCCCGGGGGGCAGCCCCCGCCATGCCACGCTGAGTGAGAAAAAAGGGGGCCCAGCACAGCTGGCGGCACGACAGGCAGCCCCGCGGGGCCTAGGCCGGCCGACTCAGGCACGCAGCAAGGAGGGGAAAGAACCCTCCCAAGATGGCGTCTGGAGGGGCCAAAGCCGGTCCCTCCCAACATGGCGCCAGCTGCGCACGCGCTAAGCCGGCACCATCGCCCGGCAACGCAGGCACGGAGGGAGCGACCCTCCCAACATGGCGCCTGCGCCCGGCCCTGGCATGCCACCCAAGATGGCACCGGCTGCGCATGTGCACGCGCTAAGCCGGTGCCATCGCCCGGCCACGCAAGCGCGGAGGGAGCAACCCTCCCAACATGGCGCCTGTGCCTGGCCCTGGCATGCCTCCCAAGATGGCGCCGGATGCACATGTGCAGGCCGGCACGGATCCACGCATGCGCAAAGGCCGACAACCATCCCAAGATGGCGCCAGCCCCGCACATGCGCAAAAGCGCATGCGCCGACTCCGCGCATGCGCAAAGGGCAACCAAAACAGCAGGCATTAACACAGGCCCTCCCAAGATGGCGGCCCCCTTTTACTGGCGCCGGGCCACTGGCCTCCAGTGAGCAGCCGGCAGCAAAGATGGCGAGGCCCTGCCCCGTGCCTGCTCTGTGCAACCCAGAGGCCAGGGCCCCGAGGGCACCACGTAAAGCCGGCGCTGGCCAAGGCCATCCAAGGCCCACTCCCTTCAACCTGCCCCCGAGGGAGAAGCAACCGGGGCGACCGGCCCCACCGCACCAGCATGCCAATCCACCAAGCCCCCGCAGCTTGCCAGCCAGCCTGTGTCCGGAGCGACCTACCTGCCCCACCGACGCAGGCCCCTTGCCACGAGCAAGCACATGCAGGTACCGGGCAAAACGAGTGGGGGGAAGGGGGAGTTCACAACCACAAGGTGGGCGCCGAGGGGAAATAGGGGAAATGAGCCATGCAAGGGGCTCAGTAGCAAACCCAGGGGGGGGGAGTGAATCTGGCATACCCTCTAATTTACCTCGCAAGGCAAAAGTCTGCCGGAAAGCCCCACTGCTGCTATCCACAAGTATGCCGCAAAGTACAGCTGATGCTATTCCCACGGTGCCCATGTGCACAAGGAGGAAGAGGGCTTGATCTCATCCCCTTTGAAAGGACCACCATAGCTGCCTGACCCAGCCCCCTACACCTCCCCCTTGGTGAGGGACTCTCGTGTCCTGGTCAGGCAAAACAAACTCCGACCACCTCCTTACAGGGGGGCGATCGGGATACAACCTAATGGTGTGTTGGGCTCTGTCAGTGCCACTGAGAGTGGAGATTCAGGGGTTGCAGCAGGGACATGGATCCTCGACTGGTACTTGTCCAGACCTCTGAGTCTACCCCTCAATGTCAGCAACAGAAACCAGTCTATCCACTTCCCTGAAGTGCGTCATTTTGTTCCGAACAGGATAGAAGAGAAGCAGACCTCTCTCCCACTTGCTGCTGGATGCTTCGGTTTGGTTGTAAGGGGGATGCCAAGCTCACAGACAGAGCTTTGTGAACATACCCATTGAGCCAGTGGTGGGATTCAAATAAATTAACAACAGGTTCTATGTCCTAATGACCATTTTAAGTATAGCAAAAGATATACCGAAAGGTAGTTTAATAATTCATGCATTAAATACTCAAATAAGAACAATAAAAGAGGTACACAAAACTAGATTATATTTTAAGAAAGAGTTTTAAAATATGAATGAGAAAATATTAAATACCTGACAAACTGTTATTGAAGTTATTTCCATATTGCTGTTTGATTGGCGTCCTCACTTGCAATTTTCTTTGCTTTTATCCGAGCATCATCGGCCCTGGGACTTCTGCCTGAAGTACTTCTTCCAGCCCTTGTGCATAAAGGGGGTCAGGGCAGCTTGTGGGAAGGGGGGTCAGGGCTGTTTGGGTGTCAGGTCTGCTAGGGGGAGGGGGTCAGGGCTGCATGGGGGAGGGTGGCCACACAGCCCGCTCGTGCCCCCCGCGCTACCTGCTTGGCCACTGCACGGAAGAGGCAGGTGGCATCCTTGGCCATTGCGGCAGAGGCCCAGGCTGCCCAGGGTGTCCATGGTGACCTGCAAGGCCCTGCTACTGCCTGCCTGCCCGCCCGCCCGCCCGCACTGTCTCTCTGCCAGGGAAGCTGCGAACCTGGCGGGTGCCCTTCAGGCTGGCAGGAGGCACATGCATGCTCGAGGCACGGAGCTGGGCTGGGCTGTGCGTGAGAGGCGCTCCGGAGGCTAACAATCAATAGGTAAAAATACAAAAACCATTAAAATCCAGATAAAATTATAAAAGATAATATTTTTATCAGCAGTATTTGCTCAGTAGTTCTGAGTGAGTGGGGAGTGGTGAGTGGTGAGTCAGGGTCCCCTGGGGCTGGGGATAAGAATAGGCCCTCAGTTCAACTGTACTTGTCCTAAGAGGCGACTAAACAGCCACCGGGTATATGGGACTCGTCAGCCTGGGAAGGCTGGGAAGATCATCAAAGAGAAGGAAACTCTGACCTCAAACCTCCACTGCCTTGTGGCTACATCCAGTTATGGAAAAGGCTTCAGGAGTCAACCTCGAGGCAAAATCAGGAGTCGGATTCGCTTAGTCAGTTCGC
The DNA here is from genome assembly GCF_035046505.1 of Tiliqua scincoides. Classification (NCBI taxonomy): domain Eukaryota; kingdom Metazoa; phylum Chordata; class Lepidosauria; order Squamata; family Scincidae; genus Tiliqua; species Tiliqua scincoides. Next base: position 266,042,173 of record NC_089822.1, read on the forward strand.
GGCTCAATACAGTCACGCTCTGGCAACTCCTGTGACGCCGCTGGAACCAACCGTATTGGCTTCTGCCTTTCAGTTGGACCATTCCAGCGACGTGGAGAGGGGGGATTTGCTGCATGGGTAACAGCCAATCCTCCATACCTTCTTTACCCAGGCTTCGCACACTGGAGAGGACACTCCAACTTCGCCATATGGTGTCGGCACAACACGGGAAGCAGCAGTTTATTGTTACTCCCGAATTGGCCTTTTCAGCCATACTAGATGCTGTTCCAGAACCACTTTTCAGAGCAGAACCACTTTTCAGATACCAGACTCTTCCAAGACTGAAGGATGCCAATGATGAATATAACAGCATAAAACAATAAAAACAAACAGTATAAAACAGACAGCAGTAAAAAAAAAACACCAATAACAAACATTAAAATGGATTCATAAAAGCAGCCATTATAGGGCCTAAAAGACTTTCCTAAATAAAAATGTTTGCAGGCCTTGCTGGCAGGTGAACAAAGCTGTCCTCAGCTCATAGGGAGGGAATTCCATAACACTGGTGTGACCAGTGAGAAGTTGGTGCGGATCCATGGATCAACTGATCCATGGATCCAGAGGAACCCCCCCACACACACTCCTTGTGTGCTCCCCCTCTGCACATCACACATAACTGTACCTTTGTTTTACTGTAGTAGCGCTTGCAGGGGGGGAGCATCATCGGCTGTGGGACTTCTGCCTGAAGTACTTCTTCCAGCCCCTGTGCATAAAGGGGGTCAGGGCTGCATTGGGGTCAGGGCTGCTTGTGGGAAGGGGAGTCAGGGCTGCAAGGGGGAGGGGGAAAGTTCTGCATGGGGGAGGGTGGCCACACAGCCCACTCGTGCCCCCTGCGCTACCTGCTCGGCCACTGCTAGTAAGATGCAGGTGGTGTCCTTGGCCTTGAGCTTGTGGCAGAGGCCCAGGCTACCCAGGTACTCATCAATGGTGACCTGCATGGCCCTGCTGCTGCTTTCCCACCCGCCCCCATTGTTGTGCTCGCTGCTCCATCTGCTGGCGCACATTAGCAAACGGTTCACAGATCCAATACCAACATTAGGTGTAGGTTCTGCAGAACTGGTGCAAACTGGCTGAATCCCACCACTGCATTGAGCCCCTTTTCAAAACCGTTCTCTCAAAATCCCAAGCACATTGGTGTGTTTGTATCTCTCGGTCTCTCAATTTATCCCAGAACATTGTGCTTATAGCCTGAGTAGGGTAGAGCCTCCATTGCCTGAAGATTAACATCCACAAGGTCGACAGTTCGAGGCCACTGGCACCGTGCGACCTTGAAGCAGCTGGCAAGCTGCAGCTGAGCTGTTCCATCTGCTCGGAGCGTGGGAGGATGGAGGCCAGAATGTTAAACCAGATCGGAGTGTAACACCTTGAATGTGGTGGTTCTTGAAAGAGAGAACCTTCTTTCAATTTGTAAAAATCCCTGCGTGGATTTAATAAGCCTGCCTGTGTAAACTGCCTTGAATAAAGTCTTGAATAAAGACCAAGAAAGGCGGTATATAAATACTGTATATTATATATTATTATTATTTAGACCCCAATAATAAACTTTCTGGCCATAACTGGGTTGGGGAAATGAGTGTCATAAAACAGTCAACGCAGGTCAGAAAAGGCACTCCATGAGCTCACTACACGGCACACTGCCGGGAGCGGGGTGGAAGGCCTGTGCTTTCCTGCCCATGTTGGATCTTTGCTCACTGCTCATCATTTAAGATAATACAGCAGGAGATGCAGGAGGGATAGTGGCACTGCCGATATCCTAACACCATTCCCAAACTCAATTCTGTGGTGTGGCTCCACGCAGTCTGGCAATATTCATTTTGCTGATGACTGTCTGAGTAGACCTCTCCTGCACAATTGAGGCTTACCCTGGGGAAAAAATGTTCCCTAACACAGAGCAAACCTCCAGGACTCTCCTCCCCCTTCCACCTTAGGATGGTCACCATTTTAGGGAAGGGATGGATATGACTGGGCTGTTGGAAAGCAGAGTGGTCTTTACTCTGGTGAGATCATGCATAGATGGAGTCAATAAAGTATTTGAGTTTGCCACCCCTTGAGCATGCCCAAAGTGCAATATTTTGGGCCAGACAGCTTGCAGCAGCTCATCATGGAAAGGGATCCCATAGCTGGGAAAGATTTCCAAGTTATTTTCTTTGGCACAAAATAGTGATGATCCATCTGTTCCCAAAAGGCATCTTATTCTGGCTGAGAAGCCATTGTAAGAGAACAATGGGTCTCTTGACATGTTCCTGGGGCTCCACCCTCATCCTCTTGCCAACACCTGTTTTATCAGAGGATAAATTTGAATCCCACACCTCTCAGAGGCACCTGGGGCTGAGAGACTGTGCAGGGAAATCTGTGAAATCAAGAAAAATGAATAAGATTCTTTTCCTTGGCTTCTCTGTTCTGCTCTTTTGTGTTCTGGGTGAGTAACTGACTGATCTGGTCCATGAGCTGTGTTGTCAGAGTTTGCACAGTGCCAGTGCAGGCTGGATACTGGCAGTGTGAATGCTGGGCTGCTGTCACATGCTGCTGAGCCACTGTCACAAATGGTAGAAAATGCCGCTTGCGCAAAAGTAGCTCCTCTGGCTCAAGGGCAGTTTTAAGCTGGAAGCAGTAGGCAGGGAGGAGGAGGACTGGGGAGGAAAGCCAGGGATCAAGTCAGGGTGGATCCAGACAGCAGCAGCACTACCAATACCCTATGTTCCCTGCCTGGCCTCGCCATGCCCCTCTGGGTCCAGTTGAATCCGTGCCAGCCAAAGAGCTTGTGCAGATCCTCACAAACCCATCAGGGACAGTGGTGCAGCAGAGGAGATAAGTAGAAATTTCTCCATCATGAAATGGTCCTCAGCTGACCTGGAGGCTTTGTCACAGCACTGCTGTGCTCCAGAGGCCAGCCAAGGATACAATTGGTGCCAGAATAAAGGAATAGAAACAAATAGAGAGAAAAGAAGTGGATGTCTGAGATTGGGAAGAGTCAGCAGTCAAGAACTCTCTAGAGAGGTACTTCAGGCACTGGCTTTCTTGGACAGGATTCTGAGAGCTCAGTCCTATCCTTCCCCCCACTGATTCAGACACTCTCAAAAAGGTATGTGCTGTGTCTAATGGAGAGGGGGGCAGTTCATTCAGCAGGGAAAGGGGAATCATTTCCCATATTCATAATGGAGCCTCCCACTCAACAATGGGTCTTCTCAGACATGCACTAGCTTGATACCTGGCACAAGTCCTTGGCGAAGAAATGGACAGGGAGATTGTCAAAGGGGTGGACAGGATCTGGCATGTACCCTTGCCATTGGAGCGAAACCCTACTGCCCCTGTTTCTCCGCCCTTCCTGCCCAATTTTGCGCCAAACCTTTCCTGCCCTCCCCTTGCCGCACTGCCCCCTAACTTGTCCAGGAGTTGTGCTAGCTTGCAGCAGCATGCAAAATGGCCACTGACAGAGCACTGTGCATGCTGTTCGTAGCCATTTTGTGACAGAAGAATTGCCGTCTGCTGTCTCAACGTGGTCCACAGGGTAGCCCAATCCTAGAGCCTTAGGACTGAGCTGTGATTTCTGGAAAATGTTGCTAACTCTCCTAAAGTTGGTGGAGAACCTGGCAGACTCCTGAACTGAGGAGTAGGTGCTGAGGTGGTAGAATCGACAGCAGCACTTCACAGTCTGCATGATTTGGGATGGTTGAGGAAGAGGTTGAAGAATGGATTTGGTTTTCTATTTTGTCCCACTTGTCAGCCAAAGTTTGACTCCCAAAGGTATTTGCCGCAATTCCTACTGAACAGAAATAGACACTGAAATGCAGGGAGCCAAGTCCAGGCAGAATCTCTCTGTTAACCACAGTGCTGACACCAGCTGGGTGATCCCACCATCAAACCTTCTCTGGCTGTGATCTGAATGTCCACATGAAACATATTGGGAAGTCATTCAATCTTTGATATACGATAACAAAAACAACATTCAGCATTCAGCCAGTGCTTGTAGCCATTCTTGCGCACTACGTTTTTACAAACCTTACAGCAATCCTGTCAAAGTGATTCAATGCTGGAACTAGCATTCTGGTGGCAGAACATACTATATGGTATTATCAAAGCTGATCCAGATGCATGTGTAGTTGCATGCTTCTGGGCATGGGGAGTACCCCGTGTGCAGCAGCAAAGAGGAGCCTGGCTGACACTGATCATTCAGCAAGGTGGGCTAAACCAGGCATGGGTGGGGAGATGAGACAAATCAAGGGAGAGAGGGGGTGCATGGGAGAGGGTGGCATCCACCATGAGCATCTTGATATTCTATCCCAGATAGAGCCTGCCGACACACCCCGAACAGGGGCTTATGGACTGGTAAGGGAAAATATGTTCCCTTGCTTCTCCAAGCGTCCCAATTGCCCCCCACCACTACAACAGCATGTAGAGCAGCCTGCTTTTGTGCAACCATATGCTAAGGCAGAGAAAAGGATATGCCCACTTTGCAACTGGACTGTTGAGGCTCAGATTTGGCAGCCTGCCCAAAGCTACCCAGTGAGCACTCGACAGAGGCAAGAGTCACACCAGGGAGTGCCCAATACACAGCTTGGTGTGTTAACCACTGCACTGCAATAGCTCTCTCCAGCTGACATTACATTGCATTTTATGCTATTTCAATTTTTGGCATGGCATGCAGGCTGACATGACATGCAATGGTGTTTCGTACTTGACAACATAGGGAAGTTGGTATCTTACACTCTTTGGATATTCTGGTATTTGGCAGAATGAAAAGTTCACACCAGAAATTTCAGTTTTCATATCATAGCTGGGACTAGGGGTGAATCTTGAATGGATGAAGAGGTTCCCTTTAGCTCTCCTCTTTTCCCTTAGCCCAGGGACTCCAGTGCAATGAATGTGGAACTACAGATGCTGCGACCTGTAAGCGTGACCGAAAGTTCTGCACACCTAAAATGGGAGAACAATGCTATTCAATGTCAATATATAAAGGTAAGGACAAGGTGCAGTTGTCTTAATATTGTGATAGTTCAATTTGAGTGTGCAAACCTATATATCCTTGATGTTGTTCTTAAACACCACTGTAAATTAAGGAAGTATGATTCAGCTCAATATGTAAATTGAGAGGCAACAGCTTTCTATCTCCTCTATTCATGGCAGAGGTGAGCAGAGAGGTTTGAAGTTCTCTGCAGTGCTCCACCACTCAGAGGCAGTTCTGCCCCTGCAGACAGGGTAGTCACATCTACCAGCACTTGTTCCTGCCACCCTGCACCTTCTAAGATCACTGCCAAAGCCAGCACAATGTACCCTTGGCTCTGCTCCTCAGCATCAATAGCCCATACAACCCTGCCCACAGCTCAGGTCCAAACTTCACAGGCTGCATCAGATGAAAATTCCTGATGAACAACTTCAGATGAACACTCTAAGCATTCCTGTTCATTGTGGCCTCACAGAGCAGTCAAGTCACTAGGAAGTAGCTGAGTGGACCAAGGCCCACAGGCACAAGGTGGCCTAGGGGGTCCCAATGCCATATGCACCTCCATCTGGGGCAGCCAAAGCAGGCTCCTGGACAACTGTGGTGGCAAATTCAGGATCCTGGGTGGCCAGGTGGGCAATGCCAGAAGGGAAAGAAGTGTGGCAGCTGACCACCTCTTCAGGAGCCTGACAGGGTGGGGAAAGTCAGCAGCCTTTCTGAGAGTCAAATGGGCTCTTACAGATTGCTGTAGACAGACTGTCAGCTTCCCTTGAAATTTGTGTGATGTGTTCACGTGTTGGATGGCTGCCTAGAGAGCAAGAAGGAAAATGGAGAGAGTATAAGGGAATAGCCCACAGCATCAATCACACATCTTCCCCTTCTGGAGATGCAAGCACAGTGTTTGTGAGGGGGAGTGGTGCCACCAGGGTGTGCATGCAAGAAGTACTCTGTGGGAGTGGACAGAGGCAGGGTGACTTGAATCCTTTCTTTCCTTTTCCAGGGACTTCAGTAACCCTCTGTGGGGGATCATTGTTCAGCCCCCTGTAGCAATGTTGGAGTAATGCAAAGCAAGTGGGGTTGCCAGGAATGTTTGGACAGATTATGCAATGGCTGAAATCCTAGGATTTATTTATTTATTGGAGGAATTTATATTCCACCTTTCCACCCTGCTTAGGGCTCTTAAGACAGCTCACAAAATATTTCAATATAATAGATAAAACAATGCTAAAACAGTAATAGAAAGTTCCATAAGGCAGGCTCTCCCTGCTCTTGGCTGTGGGGGGGATGGCCACTGTGTGTGGCAGGAATCCAATGGACTCTGGTCTTGGTGCATTGCAACATTGGGCTCCCCTCTGTAAACTGTGTGGGGTGCATAATCCTTTCCCTTTTGGGGTAATGAGATGGGGATTCTAGTTAGGAATTTATGAGTGAAGACATCCTAGGGTGGGACACTTTCAATGCGTGTATGTGTGTGTACAGTGGGTCCTTCTTATTGGTGGGTTCGGGACTCATGAACTTCACTCAATGCAGGTTCCGACTCACATCAGTAGGGCTTCACTGAGCCTCCTGGACACAACCAGAAGAGTCATCTCATTCCTCAGAACACCTCCTGGAGGCCTCAGAAAGTCACTTTCAATTTTGGTGCACGGCCTCCCAGGCCTCAGAACACTTCCCAGATACTATTGGAAGATGCTTCTGGTCACATCTGGGAGGTTCTTGAGGTACACTCCCTGGATTCCATTATCCGCAGATATCAGTAGCTGTGGGGGGTCCAGGAACATATCCCCCATGGATACCAAGGGCCATATGTATGTGTGTGTGTGTAAATATCTATATATACATACACACACACGCACACACATATATGAGAGAGAGAGGGAGCTAATATGAAAATGTACTTCCCTTGCAGTCTCTCCCAAATCACATCATCACTCCACCTCTTCTAGAACCTCCAGTTCACACTGCTTTGGTATATCTTGCAAACAGCAAATGAAGGGGAAAGTTACTCAGCTGACACTCATATTTGAGCTTCCTCTCAGGTGAGAGGACATGAGAGGACCCCAATGGAGGCCCCTACTTATGACCAACAGGGAATCATTAACCATCCTTTGGGATTATTCACTTAGCAAAAGCAGTCCTGATTGCTCACCTGTTACATGACAGCAGGCTCAGGGTGTGTGCCACCTGGGTCCTGCAGCCAGAGTCTCTGACTGCAAAAGGGCCTCTTAGAGAGCTGTGGCTCTATCCTGCCTCCCATGGACTTTGTGCTAGTTTGTGAGATCACTCTCTCTTCCAAAACAAGAGCTTCCAGGCTTACATTGCTGTCTTTTCTTTAGATACTGGAAGATACGATGGAACTACATACGGATGTACCAGTGGACTGTATGGCTTAGGGGACTGTAACCGCACTTTAAATACCGCTGATGGGATTCTCGCTTACCATTGTTGCACAACTAACAAATGCAATACAGGGCGTGTGCCTTTCCCGCCTCCTGAATGTGTGAATCCTAAGTCAGGATTGTGAGTGAGTGGAAAATACCCAAGGCTCTGGCTGCCTGCAGTCCAAGCATCTCCATTTTCTTTGACAAGAGATCCAGAGACTGGCTGCAGGTCCATCCTTTCATCCCCTCGCAGTGGGCTTGTGCTTCAGCAGTCTGTACCCTTCTCTACAATTTGTTCACAAGTCATTTAATGAGTTTAGAAAATGCAAGACAAACAAATAAAATAAATACATAAAAATAAACAAACTTGCATCCTGGAGCACTGAGTTCCCTCTCTTCTTTAGTGTGACTTTAAATATTTCTCAGGCAGTGGATTGGTTCATGCTGTGGAAGCCTATCAGTTCATCTATTTGGAGCATTGGTGATCTATATTGGTGATCTATACCTGTATTATATGCATGTGCAGTTGGGCTTTAGACACCATCCAACCTTAGCTCAGCATATGTTCCTCCCATTGATTTCAGGAGGATTCAGAGGAGAGTTTGATGACCCTGCAGCATAAGCCCTTTTCCACAGACACTTGAAGCCTTAGTCCAGTGATTCTCATCCTTTTCGATCTCATGGCAGACTGGCAAGGCACTAAAATGGTCAAGGCACACCAGCAGTTTTTTGACAATTGACAAGGCACACTGCACTGTCAATGGAGGGCTCATACCCCCAAATGGCCCTGCTAATAAATGACCTTCTCTCAATTTCCCATGGCACACCTGAGGACCATTTGCAGCACACCAGTGTGCCATTGCACAGTGGATGAAAATGGCTGGCTTAGACCCTCAAAATGCTTTCCATCAATCCTGATGCAGGCATCTTTAATTCTGCATGTGATGGAGATGGGGGGGTGGGATTTCTGTTTTAGGGCCCAATCATATTTTATTTTCCAGCCTTTGTGTAGTTGCACCAATGGGGTGTGTACTGCATCTTTCTGTGGGAGGGTAGTTACAGAGGCCTCCACAAGGTAAGGGAACACTTGCCTCTAGTCTGCATTGCAGCTGCACCAGTGTTGAAAATTTGAATAGGATTGGGCCCTTATTCACACTTCTAATTTCACCTTCAAACAATGCCAAAACACATGCAGACCTGATGCAAGGCCATGTGTTCTGGACACACACTAAACTTGAAGAAAGGGTGGACCTGACTATTGGGGCCTGGGAATTCTGTGAATTGGGGGACCTACTGCTAGGGCCTAGCTTTCCTGGGCAGGTAGATCTGGGCTCCCACCTGGACTTGGAGCCCAGATCCACCTGCTGGGTAGACTTGGGCTCCAATTCCGAATCAGTTTCCCCTTTCATCCCACTTTGCTCCCCATCCTGGCAGGCACCCTTCTCTGCTGGCGTGACATTTTGGGGGCAGGGGCACGCATCCATGGCCTCTCCCTTTGATCAACCCCTTACTTCAACAGGGGCTTGTGGCCTTTCCAAAATAAAGAGACATACACTGCCTGTGTCCTTCCAGCACCTGAATGTACAGAAGCTACATGAGTTAAATGTGCCCAGTACAAGAAAATAGACCCCAAAAAACACAAAAATGAAGCAGAAACACAGGGATTCATCCCAAGCATTTTTCAGGAAAGTTTGGTGCACAGTGACTTTTGCCTCAATCACCACCAAATGGAATATATGTGCCAACTGGTTATGACACTGGATCCCTGCGCATCACTGCTTCTCCCCTTGTGTGCGTGTCATGCATGTTTTAGATAATTGCAGCCAGTAACAGAGGGAAGCCAGTGAAAATGGCAGATTCCTGGAGGGTGCTGGCAGTGTCAGGAGAAGGACTCAGAACTCAGGCACCATGTAGTTTCTGTCAGCACGAAAGCTCAGAGAATTGGACAGTGGCCCAATTTTGCCATGAGAGGAGAGGGCAGTGGCTTTTCTAGTCATTCCATAACCACTTGGCACTTTGGAATCACATCCCTTCCTGACTACTGAGAAGTCCAGAAGTTTCACGCATCCACTCCATGTTCTAACAGCATTTTTTGAACACTAATACTCCAGCACAGTGGTTCGCACACATTGAGCACTGGGACCCACATTTTAGAATGAGAATCTGTCAGGACCCACCAGAAGTGATGTCATGACTGGAAGTGACATCATCAAGCAGGAAAATTTTTCAACAATCCCAGACTGTAATCCTATCCACACTTACCTAGGAGTAAGTCCCTTTTACTATCATTTTGAAAAGAATATACACAGTAGCTTGTTCAAAGTACAGGTCTGTAACATTTCCTCAAATGCAGTCACATCCCATGGTAGCATCAAGTCTAATATATTAAAAATAAAATATTGAAATGTATGGGGACCCACTTGAAAATGGTCCGTGACCCACCTAGTGGGTCTCAACCCACAGTTTGAGAAACACTGCTCCAGCAAAATGCACAGAGAGAGCACAACTCGTTCAAACCACTAATGATTAGGACAACTTCCTCCTAATGTTTTCTCATCTTGTCCCACTGCCACCAGCCTGTCCCACAGACACCATCTGTGTCTGACAGCTGTGTTACACCCCAATCCTATGCATGTCTACTCAACAGTAAGTCCCTTCCCCACCACTATGCCATGGGCCAGGTAAAATCTTCTGTCAGGCTGGATGTAGCAGGAGGTCTGGTCTAGAGGGTAGAGCCTCCGTCTGCCTGAAGATAACATCCACAAGGTTGCCAGTTCGAGGCCACCGGCACCGTGCGACCTTGAAGCAGCTGACAAGCTGAAGCCAAGCTATTCCATCTGCTCTGAGCGTGGGAGGATGGAGGCCAGAATGTGAAGCCAGATCAGAATGAAACACCTGAATGTAGTGGTTCTTGAAAGAAAGAACCTTCTTTCAATTGTAAAAATCCCTATTTAATAACGAATTTAAATAAAGCCTGCCTATGTAAACCCCCTTGAATAAAGTCTTGAATAAAGACCAAGAAAGGCGGTATATAAATACCTGTTGTTGTTGTTGTTGTTGTTGCTGTTGTTGTTGTTAATGATATTAATATTAATATTAATATATATTAATATTATTATTTATGTGCCCCCCCCGGGCCTTAGTTTGAAAAAATCTGGTCTAGAGAGTGAGACAGTTCCAGCTAGACTAATTGAAATCACCTATTTGGTTTGGAGCACTACAATAAATTCCTCTTGGCACTTTGATCCTTGCCTCTGTTTCTGTTCCCTGCTGCATTACGTAGCTGCACCACTGGCCACTACACAGGAGCCCTGCACGCCATGGTTCCTCTGCAGTTACCCAGTAGTTGCAGGTTGCTGCAGGCCAAAACATTCAGCGTTTCCCAATCACCAGGCCCACTCACTTGGCCTGGCAGACCTTATGGTTGTTGTCCAACCAGTGCTGCTTAATACTGCCTCTGAGTGAAGAAAGCCCAGCCCCAGCAGCAGCAGAGGGGGAGACTCACAGCCCAATCCTATGCATGTCTACTCAGAAGGAAATTTCCATTCGAGTTAATGGGGCTTACTCCCAGGAAAGTGTGGATAGGATTGGGCTGTGAGGCTGATGTGATCAGCTGATGCTTCACTTGCCTTGCTTATTGAGAAGAAATTCCCCTTTGCCTTTGACTCAAAGCCTTTGAAAGGTTGGCTTTGAGCATCACACATTGACCGAAACATGGCCAAAGCAAAGGAGGGGGAAGGCCAAGTGTGCAGGGTCACAGCTTCTATGGCAAAAAAAAATTAAAATCAAACTATGGGCAGATGTCTCCACAGGTTTTTTACCTTTTTCTCAGGTGGACAGGCACCAAAGTTTAACCTCGAGTCTTCTCGGGCTGGTGCTGGACTCCACACTTTTAATACAGAGCCTCACCCTGGTTCCACATTTTTTAAATCATGTTACAAGGGTTGGTGGGGACATGTGAGAACAGAGCCAGAGCAGTGTGTATTTTAACCAAAGGTATGAATGCCCTCTTGTGACAGTAGATCTGGCTGTAACCTATCTGCCTCTCAATACCCAGCTAAACAAACGCATTGGTAAAGCAGCTACCACGTTTTCCAGACTCACAAAGAGAGTCTGCTCCAACAAGAAGATGACGGAACATACCAAGATCCAGGTCTACAGAGCTTGCGTCCTGAGTACACTTCTGTACTGCAGCGAGTCATGGACTCTCCACTCACAACAGGAGAGGAAACTGAACGCTCTCCACATGCACTGCCTCCGACGCATTCTCGGCATCACCTGGCAGGACAAAGTTCCAAACAACACAGTCTTGGAACATGCTGGAATCCCTAGCATGTATGCACTGCTGAAACAGAGATGCCTGCGTTGGCTCGATCATGTCATGAGAATGGATGATGCCCGGATTCCAAAGGATCTCCTCTATGGAGAACTCGTGCAAGGAAAGCGCCCTACAGGTAGACCACAGCTGCATTACAAGGACATTTGCAAGAGGGATCTGAAGGCCTTAGGAGTGGACCTCAACAAGTGGGAAACCCTGGCCTCTGAGCAGCCCGCTTGGAGGCAGGCTGTGCAGCATGGCCTTTCCCAGTTTGAAGAGACACTTGGCCAACAGTCTGAGGCAAAGAAGCAAAGGAGGAAGGCCCATAGCCAGGGAGACAGACCAGGGACAGACTGCACTTGCTCCCAGTGTGGAAGGATTGTCACTCCCAAATTGGCCTTTTCAGCCACACTAGACGCTGTTCCAGAACCACCTTTCAGAGCGCGATACCAGAGTCTTTCGAGACTGAAGGTTGCCAACAATCTTTCAAGTTGGTTGGTTAGAGCTTCTTGTCTCTGTTTCTTCTTCTGACTGCTGGACTTTACTTGTGGTGAAGACATTACTTGAGCCCTGCTAATAGTGGGCATGTAATGTGAGGAACTTTTTAATTTCCTCGTACAGTGGAGACCAGAGCTGAGAGGATCGGCACTGCTTTCCCTTGGAAAGCTGAGAGGATGGAGGCTGCGCTCTGCTTTTGCAGGCCTGCAACTTGCAAATGGAGTTTCAGATCTAGTATTGCAAATACACACCACATTGTGAGTCATCTGCTGGGCGTTTAGAACAATTACATAAGCAAGACAAGCTGTGGTTGCCAACCCTTTTTCTCTTCCTTTGTCCAGTGCTGTGTTAGGCAGTTCCTAACTGTCAGCTGTCAGTCTTTCCCCTCCCTTTTGTGTCAGGTGGCCTTTTCAACTTTGATTTTTAAAGTTGTGTGATGTACATTTAGTCGTCAATTTATTATTATTCTCTCTTTCTTACAAAGAAAGAAAGAAAGAAAGAAAGAAAGAAAGAAAGAAAGAAAGAAAGAAAGAAAGAAAAGCTTTTCTTAAAAGTGTGAAATTGCTTCTGGTTTGGGAATGGAGTTTGGTGATATGGACATGAGCCAATAAGCACTGTGCACAGCACCCCCCATTTGTAAGAATCTGAGGGATGGGGGAGGGTTTCAGAGAGGAGAGATATGTGTGGACTCCCAAAGCAGTCCCAATACTCTCATAATATTGTCTGTCCTCACCTGTAGATTCCCACATGTACCATTTCTCAACTACAGTTCTAGCTTTGAGGTGGAGCAAACAAATCCTTTCCTTCCTGAAAGAATTACTTCAATTATATTTAAAGTTTTCAGGCAGGTTTCTTTTCAGCTGGATGAGGGAAACACCAAAAAATGTCATCTGAAGCTGCTCAAATTTGCAATCCTATACAATCTGTCTACTCAGATGTAAGTCCCATTGTGTTCAATGAGGCTTAGTTCCAGGAAGGTATGCATAGAGTTGCAGTCTAAGGCTGCAACCCTCTACATACTTTCCTAGTAGTTAGCCCCATTGATCACAAGGAGACTTACTACTGAATAGACATGTCTAGGATTACACTTTTAGGGCACAATCCTAACCAACTTTCCAGCGCTGGCATAGCTGTGCCAGTGGAGCATGTGTTGCATCCTGCAGTTGGGGGGCAGTCATGGAGGCCTTCTCAAGGTAGGGCAATGTTTGTTCCCTTACTTTGGAGTTACTGTTGCGAGCTGCCTCTCCCCGTCCAAGCTGCTCCGAGACCGATCTCCTGCTGGAGCTTCGCCAACGGCTTGGCACGGGAACGCTATGCAGATGTTGTTTGTCGTTTCTGTGCCTCACAGCACAACCTCTTGCACCCCCGACGACAAGGAAGACTCAGAGGCAGAAGTTCTCCTCCACACTCCTCTTTTACTTATGTACAGATAATATTTACAAGTCCAAAGTAGTACAAACAGTACACGATCCACACTTTCAACTAACGTAGCCTCCGGCTCCCAATGCTCTGCTTCTCCCACACACTTGCTTGCCTCTGCTGGATATTTATATATCTTGCAGCCAATCACAGCAGTGAGGATTACTGCACAGTCATGCTGACTATGCTACTGCTGCCACACACACACGCACTCACTTGAGATCTCCTGATGCACATCACCTGATGTTGCATCAGCTTGAGACTCCCAGGATGCTGTGCACTCCTGGTTTGGCCAAGGCTTCAGGCCTGATACTGTGCAGCCAGTAAATTATATGTCAGGCTGGGGTTCAGCCCGTGACACCCCTCCTAATTTCTGGCTGTGCAGTGCATTTACTTTTACCATTACATCTTCCTCAAGCAAGTTAACATTTTCATCACAGTGGGTCTTTTACATATATCTTTTGTTACACACGTTGGTTTCCCTTTTCATTTCCCAGGGCATGCAATTTATTCCTTTACACTTTACAATTGTATTTGGTGTTTTCACATTACATTCAGTGACCAAATTTGTTTCATCATCATACCCATATCTACTGGGAGGCATTCCCTTATTTGCCCTGTCTAAATGTCTCGGTATGTGACATTCCCTTGTTTCCTCAGAGTCTGGCTCTAATTTTGGCATTTTCAGGGTTAACCTTTCCCTCTGCCTTTGCTCAGCATCCAGCCTGCTGTTATCTGTCAGCCTTGGCAGATCGCCAGCAGGCGCTCCAGGCAAGATGATAGTGCTGTTCTCTGGTACTTCAGTTTGAAGTCTGTTCCACCCCTCCATCTCATTGAATACAGCCGATCGGGAAATCACTAATTTACAATGTATGTTACAGAAACGGTATGCCTTTGAGCCTGTTTTATAGCCCAGAAACGTTAGTCTTTCCGTTCCTCTCCCAGCTGTCTGTCCCCTGTGGTTTTGGACTCAGGCGGACACACCGAAAATACGTAGGTGTCTGAGAGACGGGGGTTTACCATATAAGGCCTCATATGGTGTCATGCCAATTCCAGACGTCCACAGACGATTAATGAGATAGTTTGAAGTCTGCATGGCTTCTGCCCAATAACGTCTGCCTAAATTTGCATCCGACAACAATGCATTCATTTTGGTCTGCAATAATCCATTGCGTCTTTCTACCATGCCATTTTCAGCAGGCACTCCCCTGTTAGTAAGTCTGTGTCATATGCCCTGCGCTTGCAGCCAATTTTCCAAGTCTGCACAGGTGAATTCTGTGCCACGGTCGGTCTGCAATTCCCCAACCTTACAGGCATACTTTCGTTCCACAAATCGTACCCACTCACGTATGCGCTGACTGCTGTCAGATTTACTTCTAAGTGGATAACAGAAACTGTACCTGGTATGGAAATCAATCAAAATCAGGGCGTATTTTGCTCCCCCCACGGACTTATCAAGTGGTCCTATCAAATCTGCAGCTACCACTTGAAATGCTCTGTCCGTTTGCCTGTCACTTCTCTTGTTGACAGGACATGACTTTGATTTTACCTTCTTACAAGTTTGGCAATCAAGGTATTGTTGGCATTCCTTTAACTTTATGCCATTGGCGGTCTGCACTGTTTTTTCTAACACATTATAGGACGGGTGTCCCAGTCTCCGGTGCCAAATATGACAGCAACTGTCATGCTCTGCCTCATTCTTGCAGAGGTTTGTGGCTCCTTTAAATGGTGTACTGTCCAGTACATAAAGGCCACCCCTCTCCGTGCCTTGTGCACAAGTCTTATCGCCACGCTTAATTGTGCATTTCCCTTCATCAAATGTTACACGGTACCCCTCTCTGTTTAACACAGCAACACTCAACAAATTATGTCTGAGTTCAGGCATATACAAGACATTGCATACAGACCCATGGAATCCCGGCACTGTAACTGTGCCCTCCCCCTCCACCAGGGAGTTGAGTCCATTAACTAAGTTCACCGTAGCTTTTGATGTGGGTTCAAGGAACGTAAATAGTTCCTTCACGCAGGCCACATGCTGGCTGGCTCCGCTATCAAACAGCCACACGTATTCGCTCTCCTGCTCCACCAGTTGAATGACAGACACGTCGGGGCTCCTGCCGCCCCTCCTCCGCCTGGTATCTTTCCTCCCAGCAAAACGCTCCTTCAGGGAGGGACACTCTCTGCTCAAATGCCGAGTGGATCCGCAGGCATAGCAACGCCGCACAACAAATATTCCAGGGCTCTCACCATCTCCCTGAACAGCTGTTTTATCAGGAACATGCTCCCTCGCTGATGATGCCTTGGCAGTTTGCCCACGCTCCCGGCGGTTATCAGCTCTCTTCAGTTCTTCCTCCATCAGCCTGCCAGTCAGGTAGGATAGGGTGAGCTGCCGCTCTGGGAGGGCTTCCAAGGTCATAGCCATTGTGTCATACGACTCATCGAGAGAAGACAATATTATAAATATTTGGTGTAGCTCAGGAATTTGAAATACTTGTTCCTCAAGGTCGGCGCACAGCTGCCTCATGGCATGTAAATGGTCAGTCATGCTCGTGCCAGGTTCCAGGTGCTTGCGGTACAGCCTTCTTGTTAGGCTTACCTTTGACATGGCCGAGTCAGAAATGTACACCGCACGAAGTGCATTCCAGCACTGGTGTGCTGACTCCAAGCCGCGGATGTGGAGAAGCTGTGAGTCTTCCAGACCCAATACGATCGTGGCCAGGGCTTGCTCATTTGCGTTGGTCATTTCAGGACTTTCATCCAGCTGTGCATTCCAAACGACATGCCACAGCGACTGTTGTATGAGCAGGGCTTTCATCTTCACAGCCCAGCCCCGATAATTGTGCTCATTTAGCCTTGTCAGTGGATATCCTTGGACTGTCGCCATCATGCAGTTCTGTACACAGGTCTCTGAGATAAATGACGCTCAGCAGACTCTCCGGGGTGTTTAGGCTAGGGCAAAACTTGGCACAGATTATGACCTGTTGCGTGCTGGGCCCATAATCTGTTGCAAGCTGCCTCTCCCCGTCCAAGCTGCTCCGAGACCGGTCTCCTGCTGGAGCTTCGCCAACGGCGTGGCACGGGAACGCTATGCAGCTGTTGTTTGTCGTTTCTGTGCCTCACAGCACAACCTCTTGCACCCCCGATGACAAGGAAGACTCAGAGGCAGAAGTTCTCCTCCACACTCCTCCTTTACTTATGTACAGATAATATTTACAAGTCCAAAGTAGTACAAACAGTACACGATCCACACTTTCAACTAACGTAGCCTCCGGCTCACAATGCTCTGTTGCTCCCACACACTTGCTTGCCTCTGCTGGATATTTATATAACTTGCAGCCAATCACAGCAGTGAGGATTACTGCACAGTCATGCTGACTATGCTACTGCTGCCACACACACACGCACTTACTTGAGATCTCCTGATGCACATCACCCGATGTTGCATCAGCTTGAGACTCCCAGGATGCTGTGCACTCCTGGTTTGGCCAAGGCTTCAGGCCTGATACTGTGCAGCCAGTAAATTATCAGTCAGGCTGGGGTTCAGCCCGTGACAGTTACATTACCCTTATGTCAGTGCTGGAAAATTGGTTAGGATTGTAACCTTTGTATTGGCAACCTTCAGTCTCGAAAGACTATGGTATCGCGCTCTGAAAGGTGGTTCTGGCACAGCGTCTAGTGTGGCTGAAAAGGCTAATCCGGGAATGACAATCCCTTCCACACCGGGAGCAAGTGCAGTCTGTCCCTAGTCTGTCTCCCTGGCTATGGGCCTTCCTTATTTGCCTCTTTGCCTCAGACTGTTGGCCAAGTGTCTCTTCCAACTGGGTAAGGCCATGCTGCACAGCCTGCCTCCAAGCGGGCCGCTCAGAGGCCAGGGTTTCCCACTTGTTGAGGTCCATTCCTAAGGCCTTCAGATCCCTCTTGCAGATGTCCTTGTATCGCAGCTTTCTTGGCCGGGGATTCAAGATGGCTTCTGGCTAACAGCTGTTTTGTTGGAGTGCTCCTAAAACAACATCTGTGCACCAGTTTTTGGTCCACTTTCTCAGCATACCTAATTTTCTTTTATATCCCTCTTGTGGCTCTGCTATTTTTTACTTGATTTTATAATCGACAAGCTGTGGATTGCTTTGGATTGGATTCTGACTGCTGGGGAATTCAACAGATAAAGAATCATGGGGAGGAAAAGGAAACGCCAAAGAGTTTCCCCGGGTCGGGGCTCTCCAACGAAAGCTGCCAAGCAACTCTGCTTAGAGGATTTATCAGGCTGGACTGAGACAGCAATTGAGACTTGCATCCCTGCTTCTACAAACAAATTCTCTGTATTGGAATCATCACCTTCTGCTGTTGAAAAGGAAAATGGGGAGTGCTGTGAGAATGCCTCTGAACCTGCTTATGAAAGATCTCTGCAAGCTGGGAGACACAACACAGCTTCTACACCCTCCTCTCCAACAAAGGAAAATACTATTCTTACCGACTGCCTCCTGGAAGATAACACTGACACGGACAAACTTCAGAACTCAAAGGAGGGTAAGGAGGGTATGTTTTCACCTAACAGTCCCTTGTTGCCTCTTATGGCGGAGCAGTGTGTGATATCAGGGAGGACCGCCTTGATTTTCTTTAGTAGCCAGTCTCCCCAGCAAGCACAGTTCTTCAATACACCCACACAGACTCACGCTCTCCAGACCCCTCACAACCGCCCTTGAGGGTAGGCTCTGGCAGCCTCCCTCTGATTCCTCCCCTGACCAATCAGGTAAGGGATGACCTCATCCTCCCCTGACTCTGCTGCACCAGCCCCTCTCCCATAGACTTGCATGGGGGCTGCACAGTCACTGTGAGTCTGCACATTGTCCAGTCACCAGTGGTCAGTCCAGGGCCAGATGCTACATTTTCCTTCAGCCTCACTTTGGCCTTGGGCTGACATCTGGATTCAGGCCTTGCCATGCTCAGGCAGCGCATTTCTTTCAGTTGTGCCAAAACGTCCTGACAAGCACCCGCCTTTGGCTCGTCTGGAAAGTGCTCCCAGGGAGTAGGAGAGGCTTCCTCCCCCTCAGCTTCTCCTCATGGCAGGGAGACCCCAGGGGAGGAGGAAAGAGCGCTACGAAGATCACCCAGAGAACTCAGGAGCAGAGCTGCAGAAGGTCTCAGGTTCAGCCCTTGGCATCTCTGGGAAGTGCGGCTTGCACAGAAGTCCCATCCAAGGCACCTTGGAGAGATGCTGCCTTTCCAGGGAGGGGCAGGACCAGGCGCAGCGCCTCCTGTTCTGTGCTAAATGACTCTGTGCTGTGTTCACCTTTCCCCTCAGTCTGGGGAGGGCACCTCTCCTTCTGCTTCCCAGGATAGCATCCTCAGTTTCTATACATAATAAATCCACCTGCCCGATCCATGCACAACATTTGAACACAGTTGGACCATCTCCATGTTCCCCCCTCATGTCAAATGAGGCTGCCAGGGAGGAAGATTCAAACTGCACTGACTCCGATGGGCCTAAGCCAGGACTGTGATGAATGAGGAACAGGAACTTGGGCTTGTGGTGGTTGGAAAGTCAAACAAGAGATGTTTTTGTCCCTCTCCATCACCATAGAACAAGGGCTTACCCAATGCAAATGATTGGTAAGAGAATCAGGACGGGGGGAAAGGAGGAGATTCTTGACACAATTATTCTATGGGGTTCATGGCCACAAGATGTGGTGATGGCCACCAGCTTGGACAGCCTTGAATTGTGATTGGACAAAGGCAGGGAGATCAAGTCTATCCAGAGCTACTTGTCTCAACAGCTGTGTGCTACTTCCGCCTTCAGGGTGCCTCTGAAAGCCAGTTGTGGGGGAGCAGTGATGGGAGTGGGGAATGCCATTCCCTGTGGCTTGTCGGACAGGCACTGAACAGCTGGGGGAAATTGTGTTGTGTGAAAGGTCCATGATGGTGTCCCTGCCAACCCCTCTCTTCAAGCCAGATGTGGACTGTTTCCAAAAGACAGATGTCGCTGCCTGAGCGGGGGCGGCCTGAGTGTCTCCTGAGGCTGAGAGGGAGGCGGAGACCCCATGATGGGATGTCCTGTTGGCAATTACTTGATGCTTCTTCCTGATTGTGCCAGATGTGAGCATGTGGCCAGTACAAGCAGTGGGGAGGAGAAGGGGCAGAAGGTCTCTGCAGTGGGTTGCAGAGTGGCTTTGATTCCTGCCAGGCTCATCACACATGCCGTGCAAGACAGGGAATGAGACACTCCCCTGAACAGTCGAATTCCCAGAAGGGGGGGGAAGTGCTCCCCTCAACATGCCCTGTAAGCTGCTCCTCCCCCTTGCCCTCCCCCTCACTGCTCAGAATGGCTCCAATGGTAAGGGGAGGAGCATCTTACCAGGCACATGGAGGTGCCCTGCAAAACTTAGTTCATCCCCCCCTCCCCGGTCTGGGAACGCCACTGGCCATGAAAAACAGAGAGTGCCACTTCAAGAGAAATTCTCTGCTTCCAAGAATATCTGACAATATGTGGTGAGAGACATACAGGAAGGGGGCCAATTGCTTGCTCTGCAGGTGCCCTGAGGGGCATCCTGACTCTCGCACCCTGAAGTTCTCGCTCCTCTGCACAGGCTCCTTTGGGATCTCAGAGGAAAACCACGGGAAAGGAACAGGCCCAGGAATAAGGAGGAACTTCCTCACTGTTCCTGGGACTTTTCCCTGGCGATCCGTCCCTTAGGCTGTGCAGAGTCTGTTTCTGCCCCACACCAAAGAGCAGACGACCCCGAAGCCATTCCGCTCCCTGTGCTGGAGACAGACAGGATGGGAAGACTGTGACTTTTTGGAACGTCACTCCCTTAAGCAGTTTCAAATTCACTGCATCCAATGGGTCAGAGAAGCATCGCCAGGTCTCCTCCTCTTGTAGCAACCAGGTGGCCCCAATGGGTCTTCCTGGATCTGTGCCCGCTACCGATCTGCGCCTGCCACCATATACCCTTTCTTTCCGCCCCTCTTTCTCTCCCCCACCTCCCATCCATCTAGTCCCTTCTCCAGGAAATGTCCTGCAGGACTAGATTCTGCACAGTCTTTTGAGCCCCACCAACAGTCCTGCCTCTCCCACTACATTTTCTTCCTTGGCTCCATCAAGCCCAGTCCACAGGAGCGAAATTCAGTGTTATAGAAAACTCCCCTGGAATTGGGAGGGAGCTGGAAACAAGTGACCAGGAACAGACAAGGAACAAAGAATCCAGAGGAAGTTGGGAAGAATTTCAAGGTCTTATTTCAAGAAGCAGAAGCAGATAGTATCCAGCAGGCCCCAGACAACCTGCATTACCTGTTTCCTCTCCTGTCTCTGCCCCCCACCCTTGTCTCTCCACCTCCACTGTCCACCTCCAACCTCCAACTGCTCTTAACTGAAGGAACTCTGAAACATTCTGAAGCTTCTGCATCACAGACGGGGCCTTCTGGATTCCAGGTGATCTCCTCTCACTGGGATCAGGAGAGCTGATGGGGGGATTGTGAGATGCGGGGTGTGGAAGGGAGCTGGATGCTGGGTGAATGGAAGCAGAAGGGTGTTATATATATACCCTCATGTTATATATCAATCAATGCCTAATTTCTTACCAAAAGCAATGAAACAAACCACACTAAAATATCTCTATTCTATCCAAACTTATAGCAAAAGTAAGGGGACAATAAGGGGTTAATTTGGCGACAGCCTGCCTTGATTTGAGATGCTGAATGAGCAAAAGAGATGACTGTCCAGGAGTTCGCTCACCTTAATGGACATCCACACATGAATGACAAAGCCACAGTCCAAAGGTCTTTACCTTTGCACATCCAGTTGCTCTTGAAGTGTTGCAGAAGGTGCCCTCTAGGTGAAGACCTTTTCCAGGCCTCCGGAGACCCCAGGAGTTCTTTCCCCATCACCTGTTTTTCTTACACTTCTATATTAACGTTGCAATCAATGTCACTGCAAGGAACTCCAGATCATGATTCAGTTAAAGGAGAAAAAGGTTTCAGCTGAATACAATTAGCAAAAACATCAACCAAGGACGGAGAACGAGACTAGCGAGTGTGAAAGTAATCAGACCACACTCCTTTAGGATCGGGTAATCTTTTTATTACCCTCAGGGTGATCAAGTAGCCATAAACCCTTATGGTCACTTGGCACCCGCAGATCTCTCCCAGACCGATTGCCAAATAGCTCCTAAACCGCAGAGCTTCCACTCCTGATAGCCAGGATAAATTTGGGAAACCCTCCCCTTGAGTCATACTCCAGCTTACACCCCCCTTGGGCTCAGCTTGACAGAAGGAGTAGACTCCCATACAGGGTCTCCAGGGTCCACCCCGGTCACACTGGATTGCCTCCCACAACCAGTCCCTGTGCTCTCTTCCAATCCCAATAATCCAGTCAGTTGTAATAAGTAGGATTTATTGAATAAAGGTTTAAAGCAGGGTTAGACAGACAGCACTGCACACGTCTAACATTTAGGAATTTAGGCCAAGAGTACAGCAATACAATACAACACTCAGTCTAATAAAACCATAACCACTACCTCCTAACTCTAACTATCACTCACCAAAGTCTTAGCATTCCAAAATCCGATCTAGCCCATCTTGCTGCAGTCAAGTTGGGGCCACTCCTGCCAAGGTGGTCAAGGATCTCAGGTCCCCTCAGCCAGAGACAAAGTCAGCCCGAGCATAAGCTTCCCTCCTTCACCTTTATAGGTCTCCTGACCCATCCACCAATCAGAACTCGGTGCCAGCCGAACATTCTAGGGGTGAACGTGCCACAAGCCTCCTTACTCAGGGTGGAATCCCCCCTCCCACCTGAGACACTCACAGCTGAACCCTGTTGTAAATCAAGCTGGCCTTGGAGCCCACTTGGTACCATATCAGAGGGCCCTGTGAAGAGACCTCCTCCACAGTTCTCCCAGGCCTGGTATGCACTAATTAAAGTTGGACACAGCTGGGGTCTGACACTGGGGCCTACCAGCATGGCTACAAGCAGATCTTTCTTTATTCAGATGTTACCTGGTCCTTGATTTCCCTTTTTTTTGGTCACAGTGAGGTCTAAAACAAGGCAGAAGACACAGAGAATGTGGGACACCCCCCTGCACCCCACCCGCATGCAGCAGCAGAAGGGCTCTGCTCTGTCCGCACTCCATGCGTTTCTATGGTTCTTTCCCGTATGAGTTCTTTGATGAAGGGTCGGCTTTAAGCTGCAGCTGAAGCTCTTTCCACACTCTGTGCATACGCAGGTCCAACCTGGTTATACACGGATCTGACTCCACACGAATGGCCCCTGCAGATGAGAAGGAATGTGCTGATCCCTGGAGAAGGGGAAGACGCACCCCTTTCAAATGCTGCTCTTACCGTTGCACAGATTTTTTATCTCCACAGGATGAGAAAACAGTCCTTACAAATTAAACAGTGTGCGCAACCAGCCTCGACAGGCTAAGCGTTACCTGTAAGGCCTGGTGCAAATTGGTTGCACCCTAAGAAAGCAGAAGGGGGAGAAGAGGACCCGATTGGAAACTATCCTCTGCAACTGCAAAGGGCTAGCGTGCCATGTGCACAACCAGCTATGAAGTGGCTTTGCATGGCTCACAGGGGTCAGTGAGCTCTGCTCTGCTCCAGGTCTGTTTTTGGGGTTCCAGGTCCTTCGTGACCATCAGAGAAGGAGCCAGTCCGACCA